>NC_081562.1:27558791-27677597 GCF_022355385.1 Mustela nigripes
TTCTTCTCCTTCTCCTCTTCCTCCTCCTCCTCCTTCTTCTTCCCTGAAATACTGTCACTGAACTAACAGTTCATCTTAGATTTCAGGCAAAAAACAAAACCTAAACCAAAAGAACATAACATTCACCACCACAAACAATAGCTAAAGCTATTCCAAAGACTTGGTTGATGTGTGCATGGACTTGTGCACTGAAAATAGAGAAAAAGCACTCAAAGTATCATTACTGCTTCATTTCTTTAAGGTTCAGGCCCTCTTCCTGGGAAAGCCTTGTATTTTCTCTCTAGTGGTTATGACCCCTGTGTCCCCCCTACCCTTGATGACAGCACTCTATCAGAGACACAACACTTTTAAATACTAAAATGTCCCAATGCATTTGATTCTGCAATAATCTGCATGTATCAGTGACTAATCTGTGTAAAGCCAAGTCATTTCTTTGCAGTCAGTCAGCTGAGAATACCAAGGGGCCCTCCTTTACTCCAGGCATTTCCAAGTGGGAGAACAGCTGTTCTTTGTCTCAGGAAAGGATGGGGCAAAGGTTAGCTCATGGGTAGAGTTTCCTGTTTGTAATGTCTGAAACCAAGGGAGGTGCCAACAGTTTGGAAGGTTTTATTAAAGAGGAGATAGTTCTTACAGAGGTAAAGTTATGATGAAAATAAAATTCCTTCCCCAGTTGATGTCTCGGTACTGCACATGTGCGGAAGACTAATCATACAATTTCCCTGCTACCATCCTTCCAAGGCTTCTCTTTCCTTGCCAGATAAAGTTCAAACCCTTCAGAACTGTCTAATCTCAGAATTATTTGCAGTTCTATGAACTCACCTTGTTCCGTTTTGCTTGGAATGGCTTTCCCACATGTCCACCTGGACAGCCCACCTGCTAAGATTTAGTTAGCTCAGGTCTCATTTCCCCATGCAACTTCTGGTAGCTCATCAGTTAGGATAAAAGCCTCTTCCTTGTGGTCTCAAAGCATCCCATGTGTCCTTCTCTATCCAGGGGATTCTCAAACCTGGCTGCACAATGGAATCACCAGAAAACCTATCAGATATGCCAATACTCCGGCTCTGCTTGGAGCTTGATCACACTGCTCTGGGTTGGGGTCAGGCTTCTCTATTTAGTGTAATCAGAAAGTTCTAATGTGCAGCCAATGGTGTGAACCACTGATTCATCATAAACTTTATGACATATTGTATTAAAAGTTTTGTTGAACTCCCTCCAGATTAAGTTTCTTGAGGACTGGAATTTTTTTTTTTATAGTGGTATGAACAGCCTCTGAATTTTTTTTTTTAAAGATTTTATTTATTTATTTGACAGAAAGAGATCACAAGTAGGCAGAGAGGCAGGCAGAGAGAGAGAGAGAGGAGGAAGCAGGCTCCCTGCTGAGCAGAGAGCCCAATGCGGGACTCGATCCCAGGACCCTGAGATCATGACCTGAGCTGAAGGCAGCGGCTCAACCCACTGAGCCACCCAGGCACCCATAGCCTCTGAAATTAAAAAAAAAAAAAAAAATCAAATACTGGCAGTGTCCCCTAAATAGTGTATGAGGTATGAATGAGTAAATAACACATATACATCCCAACTTTCTACCCACCTATGTTGAGAAGCTCACTGATGCTCATGCAATTGTTCAGCATAAGACATGTGGAAAACAGAAGAATCAATGTGGATCCCAGGTGTCTGGGGACAAAGGATGTAGTTTAAGAGAAGTGTCTGAGAAAACAAAATAAGGCCTAACAGAAAACCTGGCAAATTTTGAATTAATTAAGAGAAGTGATGAAAAAAATAGAACCATTAAATCTAACCCACGTAGGAACTTCGAGAGGAAACTAATGCAAGAGATTTGGGGGATGGAGATCAGGAGATTGGGAAGAGATTAACTTCTACCTACACAGGATAGAAATACAAGGTACATGGAATCTGTCCAGAAGAGACTTAGCTTTCCCTTAAGGCTTAGGGTCCAAGGCCTTAGAGAAGGTCTCCTAGCAGCCAGAAAGGGAATCAGTAGAGTGGGAGTCAAGCTTAAGCATCACTAGAATATGTTATACTGTAAATGTGGTTCTACAAATCTGTATTTTGTGGGTCATAGTATGTGCTAAGTGATTTATATTTTAATCCATCTAATGTGCAGGCTTAGGCACAAGAAGTAGGCTTCATTATCACCAGCTTTACAGATGAGTTGATACAGAGGTGATACAGAGGTTTAGGGCAGCTTGGTAAGAGTCCCAAGCTACCTGTAATATAAATAGTAAATGTCACCTTCTAAATGGCCCATGAGTATCACTGACCCGATGATCACTGACCACCACTCCCCTCACCCCCCATGCAGGAGAGATAGGAGAAAATGGAAGGATGGGCTAGAATTCCAGGTTCTCAAATCTAAGAAGAGGGCTTTCCCTGTCAAGTCCTGCCAGGGGGTTGGAAGACAGCAGGTGAAGGAACCTCTTGTTGATGGTTGTCTCAAGTGTTTTGATTTTAAAAAGCTCCAACTTGTTTAGGCCCAGTATCACTAAGTAGCCTTGAAAGTTGAGCCCACAAAGCTCTCCACTTCTGGATTCCTAGTGAATGTATTTGCTGGAGGCACATGCTCTTTCTCAGAGGAAGGAAAATGGACAAGAACACTTAGAATTCAACAATTCTACTAGGTGGAAGAAGGCTTGGGTGTAAAGTTTGGACCATGAACTTACCTGGGTGGTTCTGTCAGTTAAAAGTTTGACCCTTGATTTCAGTTCAGGACATGATCGTGGGGTTGTAAGATCAAACCTCACATTGCTCTCAAGCCTTGGACATGGAGTCTGCTTAAGATTCTCTCTCTCAATCCCTCTACCTTCACCCCTCCCCCCTCTAAAAAAAAGAGTTTGGACTGTGTGTGTATTTTTTTTTAAATGAGTTATCAATGTATTACTTTCATAATATGGGAGTTGGTTATACTCCATATAATATGTCATCAACATTTTAGTTTTGAAATATTTGGTTTGCCATTTTAAGGGAATTCTCTTCCTCTGAGTCTCCCTCTTAACTTTTGACAGTTTGTGTTCAGGCAAGTTTCTCCCTTATCTTAATAAACATTTAGTTTCTAAAACAAGGTCTGAGATTAACTATTAGTCTCACCAATCAGGTTAGTCAGTCTGTGTTATGGTATGATGACGATGCCTGCAGATTTGTGTTCACTAAAATCAACTTCCCTGATCAATCAACTGCGATGAGTAGTCTGTCTGAATTAGTTCCTGTAGTCAAAGCCTTCATGCCAAGCACGTTGGAGCTACTGGCCTTTCCCCCAACCCTGTACGCAATTCCTGTCTGTGAAACTATAATCACTCTGCTGGAAGAGATGCTTGCTCGGCAGTATGCCAGGAGTAAGTGGGGTTGGGACATTTCCTTGACTTATTGGGAAATAACCCAGGTTTAAAACTTAGTTGAATCTTGGTTCACATCCTCATTCTTCCATTTTCAAACACTTCCAAGGCCAAGGAGAGCTCACCAAATGTTGGTTTCTTTCCTTGTCTCCCTTTGTTGAGAATGATCCAGTGGATCATTTCTGTGATGCAATCATATGTATGTCCAGTCAAACACACCCACACAAGAAAGCACACAATTATGGATTTTACTCTCTGCTGCTCTTTGTTTGTTTTCAAGAAGCGGATTTCACAAAAAACTCATGAGCAGTCTATATTTCATAGCAATTTATTATCTCACCTTTCTCCAGAATGTGGATGTTCTATTACCCCTGGCTTTCTGACATGTGAAAAAAATATATTCCTTCTTGCTCCATCTGTGTGGTCCGATAACAAGTTTAGATGGTCATTTTCTCAATAATAAAAGAGAAGGTGATTGTCACTGGCATTTATTACCGACGTTATTTCAGGATTCAGTTGGGCAACTCTTACTTCACTTGCCAGAGAGAGGCAGGGTGTGTCAGTGTGAGATCTCTCTAGAGGTAGTCAAAGCAAGTGGCAGTGCCTGACCTGGAGCACGTTTATGCACCTTCTCTGGTCTTGGGCTGGTTCCTCTCTGTGAAGGGCAGATGGTGCCCCACGGCATTTCAAGTCCATTCCTCCTCTCAGATAGCTGAGTCTACTTCTTGCTGATTTATAAGAAACACATTGACTTGCCCAAAGATAAAAAGACATTAAATAACAAATATTTAACAAGAGATCCGGTCTTTCTCAACTCTTTCTTTTATGTCTAGGTTATAAAATTATTATAGTGATCACTTTTTCATCACACACCTAATCCCATAAAACACTTCTCACTATATAAATGCACATGGCCTATTTTCCTGTGGCAATTACTCATTTTGCCCATGGGAATTGGGTCTTTGCTAAAGGCTGGTAAGGGAAGGTGCCAGTTCTTTGCTAGCAGACTTTATTTTTCTCTCTGGGCAAAGGTTTACTGTAGCTGAGACCAACTCAGCATCATTATTGTCTTCCCCTAAGGAAGAATTACCAACTACTGCTTAGGTGCTCCAAACACTGGGGACATATGTAATGAGGCCGGGGGAAAAGCAATGTAACATTTACAAGCAGGAATAAATGAGACATGGTAGATTCTCTTTGTTGTGCTTCTCATATATTTCTCAGTGTTAACTAGAAGATTCCACATAGTGATCTCATTTCTTCTCTTTTACATTCATGGCCACCCTTCAGAGCACGTCTTACACTTCTTTTATGACTGATAGCATGGAGGCTCAGAGATGTTAATAAATTTCCCATAGTCACCCAGGTCTCTGGATGACAAAGCCTGTTAATTTATTAGCATGGTCTCTGCCAGGAACAGGTAAAGAGAAAACTGTTCTGGAATGTGGAGAAACCTTAAAATGACCAGCACTGCTGAAGCTACCTTGCCAAAATGGTATATTCTGTAGTTCAAAACTTCAGAAAGGAACCTCATGAACCTGGAAAGGACTATGGAAAGATTTGACACTCCTATGTCAAGTGGGTTTTGAATCCTTTTCCCCAGTAGAGTCACAGAGGATGGACATAAATTTGGATGTAATACTTACGGATACTATTGATGGATCTCATTATGCTCTTGGATCTGTGCCAAATACCTCACTTACTTATTTACCTAGACAATGACCCAGGAGATGATGATTACTCTCCTACATACATATGTGCACTGAGAATTACAGAGAGGTGTCACTTACCCAAGTAGCATGACTTGGAGGACTGGATCCAAATCTATCTGTATCTAAAGCAAATTGCTGCTGTTGACTACTCAGTAGGGCCTCTGCACAACAGGGAAGAATGAGGCTCAAGGAGCCCTGTTCTTTCTCCTTCTGCTGGGTCTGTGCTTCCATATGGTAAATTAAAGAACTTGTGAGAGGGCCGCCTGGGTGGCTCAGTGTTAAGCCTCTGTTTTCAGCTCAGGTCATGATCTCAGGGTCCTGGGATCGGGCCCCACATTGGGCTCTCTGCTCGGCGGGGAGCCTGCTTCCCCACCCCCCGCCTGCCTCTCTGCCTACTTGTGATCTCTGTTTGTTGAGTAAATGAATAAAATCTTAAAAAAAAAAAAAAAAAGAACTTGTGAGAATCACTATTGTGAATACAGAAAGTCCACAACTGACGGTAACAATTATAGGGAAGATCAGCACTGTAAGTTCTCACTGTACTTACATTCATTAAAAATAGAAATTAAAGAGGAAGAAGCCAAAGGGGAAAATCCCTGTCCCAAATGAGGTCATTTGAACAATAGAACAATCTTGCTAATTATTTAGAGGGAACAGAACTGATTAGATATCAGAAATAGAACTATAAAGGGGCCCTCTCCAAAAGCTGCCTCCCTTACAGCATTTCCCTGAAAGATCACTTATTGTTTACTTGAATAGTTTAAAAAATAATAAAGGATAACAAGATCTGCCAAGCTAGATTGATCAGAAGATAAAGGATTCCCAACAATGGAATGTTTTCAGTTGTTTGTCGCTTAAAGAAGCCAAATCCAGCAGGTCATCATTAAGGCACTGTATGTAAATATTGCCCTTGGATTTTGCAATGACATTTAAGCAATATTGGCCTAATCCAAGTTTGTTTGTCACAGGATGCTAGACTTTCATATCATGGCTTTCACTCCTTAGGTGAGAGCTGATTTTTTTTTTTTTAAGATTTTATTTATTTATCTGAGAGAGAGAGAGAACATAAACAGTGGGAGCAGCAGAGGGAGAGGGAGAAGCAGACTCCCCGCAGAGCAGGGAGCCTGATGCAGGGCTGGATCCCAGGACCCTGAGATCATGATCTTGAGCCAAAGGCAGACGCTTAACAAATGGAGCCCCCTCGGTATCCCATTAGCGAGAGTTGATTATGATTAGGTCTCTTCCTGGAAACTAGGTGAGATTAAAATATACTGTGACATGATATCAGTGGATTAGCAGAGATGGGGTCAGAGATAGGAAATGAATCAGGCTTGGTAAACAAGGCTGGCCACTCCTGTTGCTGCTGTGTGGGCTAAAGAGCAGCCAGGGCACTCCCTGGAGTCCTGTAGAGCAGACTGGCCTTGAAGCACCTGCCAGCCCGACTCACCGCATCGCCAGCACTCACATGACTTTCCTGAAACGGCAAAAACAAGAACTTCTGTGTTTGTACCCAGTTTAGAAATGTCACCGGCCCCAACTTCTAACCCAGACCTAACGTGTATAGATAGGCACTTGGGAAGGTGATGGGAAAACAAATACATTCAATTTTCAGATATAGAGAGAGTACTTACAAACGCATCAGGCATCGCATGACATGTGCTATACAGATGGAGAAGCAGGATGAAGCCACTGAAAAATAAACAGCAATGCAAAATGATTCACACAAAGTACAAAAAGAGGAAGAGGCCAAAAGCAAACACGTATGAAGCCATAGCTGACGCCACAGGATTGCTCTCAGAGTTGCAGACCAGACACTCACATCCAGAGAAATGAAAACTTCTTTAAAAGTGGAATGTGCCAGATAGTGGGGTTTTCTGAGATTAATCTAAATCTAACTATGGTTTAGACCAAAAAAGGGATGAAACAAAACTAGACTTCTCAAAAGAAGGAAGGAAGAAAGAAAGGTAGATTTCACCCACCTAATCCCACAAAGGTAGCACTATGCAAGATTTTAGAAGAATTAGCTCAAATATATTTTCTGTTTTCTATTGGCTTTTTTTCTCTTTAAAGATTTTATTTATTTATTTGACAGAAAGAAATCAGTAGGCAGAGAAGCAGGCCGAGAGAGAGAGAGAGAGAGAGAGGAGGAAGCAGGCTCTCTGCTCAGCAGGGACTCAATCCCAGGACCCTGAGATCATGACCTGAGCTGAAGGCAGTGGCTTAACCCACTGAGCTACCCAGGTGCCCCTTCTATTGGCTTTTTAATCCAAGACCCATACAGCATTTTTTAAAGGAATCAATTGTGTAATCAATTGAATAACTTTATAGGAACAATCTAGTAGAAGGCAATATTCACTAGCCCTTATACAATAAGAAGAAAATGTAGTTCAGAGACTCCTATTAAGGTGACCCAGGAGTAGAATAGCAAAATTGAGGTGTCTTGACTCTGTATGGCCTCCCTAATCTTTGTGATGACTCTCAACTTGACTGTTCCTGTGCAAAAGTTAAAGGATTTTCAGAGGAAAGATAAATAAATGTTAAATTACCATAATAACCTAATCCTTGGTTGGCTCCTACCAAGAACAGAACTAAAGAAGACATAAAGAACATGCCCTTTAACTTTCTAAACGGCAACAAGAATTTAGAGCCAGCTCCTTATTTGCGTTTGTAGGTCAGGGCATGAAGATATTGACTGCTGTGCAGCCGGGAATTTCCCGCCTGTCTCCAAAAGAGCACATTCTGCAGGGCTGATATTCCAGGAACAGAGCATTACACCTTGGAGTTTCCTTAAATCTAAAAAGAGAGTATCGCTTTCAAACTTCCTTGTTCTAAATAACTTAGTCTAACATCCCTAAAAAGATGGATCTACTGTATGTGTTAAGAATTTGATATCTTCACTTTCTCTAGGTCCTCTCCACCTTTCTCTCCTAATCACATCCTCAAGGGGTTGATGTTATCATCTCCTTTTTTTTAAAAAGTGCCATCTCTTTCTTCTGACTGTCCACATGGATCAACTGCCTCACACATCTAACATCATTGGCAGAAACCAACTCTATCATTAGAATTTTGGATTGCCTTCCTGCGAATATTATACTATTTCTCAAGTGGTAGTAATGTGTCTGTAAATTCTGTATCAGAGGGAGAAATCTAGAGGTAGAGTCCATGTCCTATCCCCCTTTAAACCTGGTGGGTTTTTGTGACAACCTTGACAGTAGAATGCTGGAAAGAAAATCCTTGGTGACCTCCAATGCGAACTAGGAAAAGTCCATGCAGCCTCTGCCAGTGTTCCCTGAGACAGTCACTCTGAGAGTTTTGTCTCCTGTAAGAAGTTTACCTGTCCTGTGTCCACCACTTGGAAAGACCACATAGAGATACCAAATTGAGAAAGTGGTGAAAACTCACACAAGGGGCTTCATTTGTACCTAGATCTCATTTAGAGGATAAGATTCTAAACCTTGAACCTAAGCCTAATGAGATATTGGGGAATCCGGGAAGGAGTAAATTTATGGATGTGTTTTGCATGTGGGAGAAATGTAAATAATTTGTGGCCAGTAAGTACACTTGGAATTTTAAACCATGTTTGCAATTTTTTTTGACGCTCCTTCCAGGCACCTGGGTGGCTCAATCATTAAGCGTCTGCTTTCCACTCAGGTCGAAATCCCAGAGTCCTGGGATTCAGCCGGCCTCGGGCTCCCTGATGGGCGGGAAGTCTGCTTCTCCTTCTCCCACTCCCCCTGCTTGGTTTCCTCTCTGGCTGTGTCTCTCTCTGTCAAATAAATAAATAAAATCTTAAAAAAAAAAAAAGATAAATTCTAATTCCTCTTCCCTTGAATATGGACTAGACTTACTAACTCATTTCTAAAAAATAAAATAGAGCTGACTCTACATTAATTTTAAGCCCAGCTCTTAAAAGATAATACAACTTCACCCTGGCTCCCTCTTGAACATTCATCCTTGCAACACCCACCACGGTATGAGAAAGCTCAGGCCAAATGGACAGTCCCAAGTGCAAATGAACCAAGGCCCCAGCCATCTGCTATTATAAATAAATTTGGTTTTGTTTGTTTTTATTTTTTTGTTTTTGGGTTTTTTGTTTTGGTTTGGTTTTTTGGTCTTCTTTTAAAACAGAGACACACTCATTCATTTGTTTTGCCATGGTTGCTTTTGTCTACACAACAGAGCTAAGTAGATGTGACAGAGACCATATGGCTCATAAAGCATACAATACTGCTATCTCATCCTTTATAATAAGAAAACATTTGGTGACTCCTGACTTAGATCACTGAAGGTCCTTTTCTTAGTGAACTCATAGGATATCATAATTAGGAATTATGACAGACAGGTACGAGCTAAAACCTGTCTCTATTACATAGGTGTGATCTTGGGAGACTCTCTTAACTTCTCTGAATCTTAAGTGTGACAAAAACTTGAGTAGTTAAGATCTCTGTCTTAATTGATAAATGCTAAATATACTGACACGTTAAAAAAAAGACGATTAATATGTGAAAAGCTTTACCAACATTCTAAAATTAGAGCCAAACTGAGGAGATCATATAATTAGAGGTAGAGAAAACAAATGATGCCAAATATCTTAACAAAAGTTCATAACAGGGTACATGAGAAGGAAACAGTAGCAGTTGCTGTTAGGTATGAGACACAAGTAGGATTCCATGGTCAGTGAAAGCTCAGGTTGTGAATTTCCTTCTGTAGGCCAGATTTTTATAAAAAAATCCTACAGGCAGAGATGACTTCACAGGAAACAGTTTCCCAAAACCAATTTCTGATCAATTTGATGCCAAAATTTGAAGAAAGAACTCTTGGTTGCCTCTTGAGCTAAAAGAATAATCATATTTTTCCACACTGTAACTGAATATTTTTCTTTGGGAACACGAATAAATATAGAATTTTAAAGGCAGAGCGATTTGACCTGATTAAAAGTACTATTTTCTCATGTCTACAGACAGTCCAAGAAACTATCGTCAAGTTAGTGCTTCCGTCATTCCACCACAAAGATTTAATATTCTGGGGGGTCAGGATTTTAAAAATTGATCTAAGTAACTGAACTGTCTGTTTCAGTTCCTCAGACAGGCGAATAGTCCCACTCCTTGGGGAAGCATGTGAATGTATTTTGGAGGATCTACTTCCTTTTGGTATGGTTGCTGGGTGACCTATCCCCAGTGTGAGAGCAGCAGAGTCACAGGTTACCTCAGCTCCCAGATGATGCAGGTCAGCTTTGCAGGTATTGAGGGTGTATCTGTCTACAGTGGGGGTGGGGGGGTGAGGGGTGACAACGGGAAGTGTGGGCGGGCTCTTCCCCAAGGAAGGAAGTATTTAGTGTGGGCGGGCTCTTCCCCAAGGAAGGAAGTATTTGGGCTTGTCCCAGGTATGAGATGAGGCTGGGGCTTGATGAGGCAGGTTGTATGGGAGTCACCTGAACACCACCTAAAACTGCTGTGTGGATTCTGGTTTTCTTCACTCGAGTCTCTTCTCTTTCTCTGGTTTCACTTGTCACACACATAAAGGGCAGTGAAATGCCAACCTGACACAACTGAAAGGCCTGGAGATATGAAACTCTAAAAGAAGATAATGAACAGACACATGTGGAACTGACTGGAGGCGCTGGATAGAATACTTTTACGTTCCTGCTTAACCTTTTATCTAGAGAAATGTAGGATTGACTAGAAACGTCTGCTAGAAAAGAGAAAGAGAGAAAGAAGGAAGAAAGGAAGGGATGGGAAGAAGAGAGAAGAAGGGAAGGGAAGAGATAGGAAGAGGGAAGAATTGCCCTAAATCCTTTGGGCACATTTTTAGTTTTGTATCATTTCAATGCAGTAGTTCATTAAAGAAATCACAGAACCTAAAGATGGAAATTTCTTGGAGATACTTTGTCCAAATTCGGACTCATGCAGAACTCCTCTGTGTAACTACTAAGATAGACCCATTTATTCACCCAATGATTTTTTTTTTTTTAGCATAATCTATACCAGATATTGATCTAGGCAAAGGGCTGAACAAAAGAAACAAACATCTTTGACTTCATGGAATCTGCTTATATTCTAGGACCTGTTCTTGAACACAGACAGTGATCAAGAGCTGTTAGTTTAGATGGGAGTGAGTTGGTTTCTGAGTTGTTTATTTATTAACAAATTTTCCTGGAGCAGAGTTTTAAGCATTTTGTGAATATTAACTTATATGGTGCTCTTAATAAGCCTATAAGGTAGATATCATCATCATCATCATCACCACCCCTTTTCTTCAGATAAGCAAGTTAAGGCACAAAGAGTTTGAGGAATGCCCAAGAGCACATAGCTGATAAGCAACAGGGACAGGAATTAAGCCCAGTAGTTGGCTTTTGAACCTAGGTTTTTAATTAGTAGGCTATGCTGCTAAAATTTGGCTACCTTAAATTTTTGTTTTGGTTCTATTTTTTTCCCCTGATATTGGTATCCCTTACCTTAAAATGTTAAGCACATTTCTATCTGACTCTGGGGATCTTCTGCTGTGTACACTAATCCACTGTAAACAATCAAAGATGATGTCTGACTCTTGAATTTCACGGTTGTATAGGATAAGACAGCACCTCCTTAAAAGGTATTGGACCCACTGTTCCTGCCACTCCCACTGCCCATATAAAAAGGTGGAACCTGCATATACTAGACGGTCAGTAAGTGACAAATCTTGCTACTAACTCATAACTTTCTGACTCACTGATACCTGAAAGTTCACAGTTTAGCTTCCTTCTTCTAGTGCAGGCCTATTCTCTAGGAGAGGAAGCCAATCAGGCTTTGTTGGACAAGTTTTCAAAAATTTCCCCTAAAAACGGGTTTTAAGAAATGGGAGAAGACCTCATAGGGCTGAGCAGACAGACATTGTCATCACTAACAATGGCAAAGGGGAGACAAAAGAGGATGAGGAAGTCGGGAACAGAAAAACTCAGTCCAGTGGGGCCATTTGAAGGCTGCCTTCCACAGGAGCCCAAGCAATTATCCGGTCCCTTTCTATGACATGTAGAAATAAAACAACCCTGCTGTTCCAAGGTCGAATGAGAAGTAAGAGGAGTTAAATAAAAGTCCGAATAGGGTCTAAATACTTTTAAAATTTTTCGGAGTCAACTCATAAATTGGTTTAATCCTATGCTTGAAAGGAATTTAAAGCATGTCATGTGCCTTCTCCTTTCAAATGAAATAATCTCAAAATGACTTTAATATCAAACTCCCGTGATTTCTGGATTACTGCTCATGGCTCCTCATTCTGTCATTAATGAGATTAATCCAGTCAGGTTTCTTTACTAGTTTACTGGGTTCATGGTTCTCTGCCAATGAGCCTCAGCCAAGGTGACTTTCTTTCTCTTCATCAGTCCTCCTACCTGCAGATTTGGTCTACAGATTTGGTCTCTTGCATCCCCTGTTTTGTTTCTGTCTTTCCAAACAAGAGGCTCTGCCCTACACAGAATTGCTTCTCTTCTGTTCATGCAAAGTCTCCCTTAAACCTGTCTTCTTTTGCAAGACGTCCCCTGGGTGTTCTAAGTACAACTTGCAAGTGCTCCCCTATCGGGTGCTCCCCCCACTCAGTCCTGCACACAGAGCCATTACTGAAACTAGTAAACCAGTTACCTCAATGAATATTTCCAAGCAGAACGGTGGTCATAGTTCTTTTAAAACCAATCCAGTTGTAATAGCCAATGTGTCAGCATCTGGAAAGCAAGAACAATAGCTACTCGACACCAGTATTCCAAAGACTGTTTGCCTGAGCCTGTGAAAGAGGGTGTCCTTTAAAAAATTTTCCCACTACAGTAGTACTTAATTGTTTTTTCAACTAAATCTTGGGAGAAACATATACATCTGCAAGAAAGGTTTTTGAAATTAATAAATTTTGGATTTCTTGACATCCCTCCATGAAACATTACTTTTCCTAAGATAAAGAAAAATGGGTAAAAGTAATTTGGGACATTTGCCACAATCTTGCAAAAATTCTGGCTCCAATTTTGAGTCTTGGGATCAAACACAGACAGTGACAACCAGGTGGGTTCCTATTTCATCCAAATGAGTTTGTTTTTCTTTTTCCAGGCTGGATACTTTTAAGTGCCTCCTGGTTATTAGTCAGGGAAGAAGTGTGTCTTAGGCTATTAACTTAAAAAAAAAAAGGAGGGCGTTTCTTTTGAATTTTCCCCGAATGCTTTGGATGGGCTTCTGTTGCATTATTGGTTGAGAATATTCTTACCATGATAATCCACTTTTAGTAGCCTCATTTACATTAGCTATCACTCTGGAGAGCCATAGTAACAGGCCACTGAATTACCCTAGAGAAATTACTCTTGAAAGTAATCATTGTGAATGAATTTTCATCACTTGCTCTCATCGTTTCATGCTGTTTTGTCTCTTTCTTTTTTTTTTTTTTGCCCCTGATAAAAGTTAAGCATAAAGAGGCCTTTTGTTATTATCTCATTTTCTTTAGAAAACTTAGTCTTTATCATAGCAGACTGTTTCTATAGACAACCAAAGGGTATCTCTCTCTCTCTCTCTCACACACACACACATGCACACACAGAGTTGTTGAAATGCATTTCATTTTCTTGTGGTGAACATTGTTTTGTTTTACCCTAATCTATAGTATCTCGTGTAAATTTGGTTTTCATGTGACCTAATTTGTTCAAGGTTTATGTTTTAAGTATAGGGGCTTGGATTTTTAAGTCAGAGAACTGTGTTGAATTTGTTTCAAGTTACCAACACCAAAAACAAATTGAAATTTTAAACTCTTGGAGAAAAAAAAAACAAAAACCCAGAATAAAAAAAGAAGTAATAGTAATAAAAAAGATTTAGCAAATACTTACTCAAGGCCAGGACTTATTTTAACAGATGCTTAAAGAAGATTTTTGTTGCTGCCATTTTTCAATTTTACGTCCTTTTATTTTCTCTCACGACTTTGGTGCTCTAATTTTTGTTACTTTCTCTATTTTCCAGATAAGGAAACAGAATTTCAAAGGATAGGTAACTTGTCCAAACTCACACAGCTGTCAATAGTGGTTCCAGAATTACAACCCAGGAGATCTGACTTCTTAATCTTTCTATTTTATTGCATTGTATCATGTGGAAACTACTAAAGAATATGAAAGTGAATGGAAAAAATGATTAAAATTCTATTTAGCTACTATTTTACGTGAGATAATAAAGCAACAGAGAATGACTGACCTAATTGTTGAACTGTTGAAAAGGTTTCTCCCAAGATAAAATTTTCCATCATCAATTAGGTTTCCTCCTGGTGCCTGCAAGTTGGAAGTTTGGATTTTTTTGGTTTTTGCTTTTCATTGAAAATATCTAAAGAATGGGCCAACCGTGAGATAACCACTGGGGAAAATAGACACCAACAGCTGTTTTGTTTACCAAAAACACTTGTGTTCAGGATCATATTCAGCAGCCTGAAGTCAGAGTTTTGTAGGTCAAGAAACTGGTAGAAATTTCCACCAGGCTCAATTTTTAAAATTTAAACTTAAAGCGATAAAATGTAATTACAGATCTTATCCCTTTTTTGTGATTAAATTTGATTATCAGTCATGTTTCCAGATGTCCGTCTACAGTTAATCCTTCAACAGACGGCTGCTGACACCTCCTGTGTGCCCCTCTCTACTGAGCCCCCAAGAACATGGCAGTAAACAGACCACACGACCAGCTCTCAGAGATTCTATGCCACGAAGGGAAAAGGACAAGTGAAAAAAATAAATAAATAAATATGTAATATAACATTAGGAAGTAGTAAATTCAACATAAAAATATATATATAAAGCTGTATAAAGGGACAGAGATTCAGTAATCAGTGAAATCAGTGACATTCAAAGGTCTCCTCTGGGGAGGTCACAGAATCAATATAAAAGAGTTGTGCGACAGTATGAGGCACAGAAGAACCTTTTCTGTATATTTTTAAGGTTTGAATGTGGGCATCTCATTTTTAATCCTCAGCCCCCCCACATGTTGTTCTTTTAAAACTCCATTCAGAGAGCGAGTTAATGGTTGCTTTGTGAAAGGTTGAATTTTTTTTAATGTATAGTTATTTTATTGTCCACATCTGGAAAAAGAAACACAATTGAACAAATATTTTTGGATTCTTTTTCATTTTACAAATATTGCCAAGATTCCAAGGTACTTTGATGCAACATTTGATATTTTTCCTTTTCCAAGTGTTCATTCGTGATCTGCTGTCTGAGAGGAAACTGGATTTTTCTCTCACTGCTTTCCAGAAGAAGCTGCATTGACACATATCTTGCTGCTCAAGAAAAAATAAAATTAGTGTGACTTCAGAATTAATGTTAAAAATATTCTCTGGCCTATATGTATTAACACTCACCTTAAAAACTAGTCATTTGTAAAATTGGGTGACAGGTTGCAAACTTTGTCTTCCACCCGAGCCTGGTTTCTGTAGCTCTCCTGGCATCGACTCCTCTCTTCTTGGGGATGGGCACCTGACCCAGGGCAGCCCAGTGAAACCTAATGCCAGGCTTTGGGCTGCACCATGAGGAGAGGAAATACTTAGATTGTGTTAGGAGCCCAGGGCTGCCAACAGCTGTTTTGCCACTTCACTGGGGAGAACCCATCTGAAAAGGAATCCAGTAGAATGGGAAGCATGTGAAAGAGGTAGGGAGGGAGGTGCCAAGTTCTGTAACATTGTTTGGTTCTTGCATCCAACACTAGTTTTGGATCCAACTCAGGGACCTCTCAGTTCTCTGAGCTCATAATTCCTTGCCATTTGATCTGGGTTTAGGTCTCTTGCAGCTAAAAGACTCCTGATGAGATGGTCAGGGAAGACCACAGGATAGTAGTCAAGAAATCAGAGCAGAATGGAATAGAAAGACCTAGGTAACCAATGGCTTGGCAATCACCCAGCTGTGTATCTTCAGATGACCAGACTAAGAACAAAAACACCTGCCTGATTCTGAGCCTAGCGTTGGGGCTGCTTGTCCTCTGGCTTTTTATTTTCTGCCTCATCGGTGGCTCTGAGATTGCAGATATCCTTCTGGAGCCCCAGTGTAGCTGCAGAGAAAATCTACAGAGGTACCTACAATCTGGTCTTGACCAGAGCAAAATAAGAAAAACTAGCATTTTTAGGAGATTCTTGCCATCCCTGTCAGCTATCTGATCCGTAAAAAGATTTTGGGACAGGACAGAGTTTCTGCTACTTTATACATGGGATCATCAATAAGGCATTTTAAGCTTTCTGAGCTTATTTTTCTCCTTGATGAAATGGAGCTAAGTTCTACTACTTAATCCTTACAACTATTGTAGTGTTTTCCAGATGGGGGACCTTCTGAGGATAAAGGGTGGGTGATTAGGGCTGTTCCAGGCAGATCAGGACCTGTGGGCACCCATTCCTCAGTCAGTGCTCCTGGTTCTTTCCTCATGGGATTTTTCACACGTGCCTTCTGCCTTTGAACATCTTTAGAAAACAAGAACATTCTAGATAGCTTCTCTCTCTTTTTGCTGTGTATAGAGCTGGCTGCTTCGCGGAGCTCCCGTGAGACAGGCATTGCTCTTTATTCACCTCGTCTCAAGGTGAGGCAGGAATGATTTGTGGATGAGAGGCAGACTCAGCCACCCCCTTGAGTGGGCTTGGCACATGAAACCGAGCAGAAGCGAGGGCCTTGGCTCTTCGCACAGTGCTCCGCTGTCTTCCCGTCTTTCAGATGTCTACGTGGGCACACCCAGCCTCATTTTCCCCAGCACCGTGTAAAGTCTGCAGGCTGATAATTTTCACAGATAATATATTTTTCATAGTATGTTTAAACATTATTTTTCTATATATTTTAATAATACAAATGAATGCAAGGTATATATTTTTAAAATCTGAGGTCGACCTCCAAGTCATTCCACGCAGCTTCTGAAAGATTTGCTAATAACAACTGAGGGACTTCTGCCATGGGGGGGTCAAGGTCCTGGGTTTTGCTCAGGTCTCTGCTTAGAGTGAGGTTTCTCTTCCAAATCTCTAGCGGCCCAGGCTCAGACACCTGTCACAGAGCCTCCAAGAAGGGCGAAAATGAAAGCGAGGTCCCAGCTTCATTGTCAGCATTCCGTAGAAGCAGCAGCGGGCAGTGTGTCTGGTGTGCAGACAGCAGGCTGCAGAATTCCCAGCGCCCTATTCCTCTCCTCTACGAATTTATTTCTAGTAAGAATCCCTGTCACAACCACGATAGTGATCTCTTTCCTGACGCCAAATTTAAAAAGAAGAAAAATCATACTTTTAATGATAACATTGAAGCTTAGAAAAATAGTTCACGTATTAAATTTTTGTGTTTAAAACATGAAAATATTCCAACTTGCAGTTTCTACTCTGTTTCACTGTTCGGTATTTTTGACACAAAAAATTCCAAGCCCTCTCACAGAAGGACAGAATTGAAGCAACTCTAGTTCAGTTTCTTTGTCTTTATAATTACTGTATTGTTCTCGAGGATTTTGAATCTGTGATTTGGAAGTGGGAATGCATGATAATGCACACAAATCTGTGATTTGTGGGTATTATTACACAGACGAGGGTCATGAACTTGCCCCCAGCATGTCCCTGAGTCCATGTCAGTTAGAGACTGATTGTATAGCTGAACTTTTTCCACAAGAATTTTCATGTCAGATTCAATGTTTATTAAAAGGTAAATGATGAGGGGCGCCTGGGTGGCACAGTGGGTTAAGGCCTCTGCCTTCAGCTCAGGTCGTGGTCCCGGGGTCCTGGGGTAGAGCCCCACGTTGGGCTCTCTGCTCCGCGGGGAGCCTGCTTCCTTCTCTCTCTCTTTCTCTCTCTCTCTGCCTGCCTCTCTGCCTGCTTGTGATCTCTGTCAGATAAATGAATAAAATCTTAAAAAAATAAAAAAGGTAAATGATGAAAATGTGCTCATTTGAAGCTTATCCATATATTATGCATCTCAGTAGGAACCACAAAAATTATTTAAAAGTTATACCAAAGAAAGACAGTTTTTTCAGGGAAGAGTAATATTACCACCAGTATTGTTTAGAATCATGATGCAAAGCAATCATGATAACAGACTGGATTATTATTGGTTTCAGATTTTCTACAGACAGTGCGGTCCCCTATTGCCCATACCAGAACTTCCCTATGGCTTTGACTTTGGAGCCCTACTGCCAGGAGAAAAATGAGGGTCAGTGTTTGAAAGTATTTAAATAATTTAATTTAAATACTTTAAATAAATAATTTAATAATTTAAAATAATTTAAAATTATTTTATTTAAAATTATAAATAATTTAAAATTACCCCAATTTTATTCATCAAATGTCATCTAATAAAGAAATGGATATTGGAAATTTTTTTCACAACTTCTGAGGGATCTTGAGAGTGACTTGTGATAAAATCCTCTTGTTGAACCTTTGAAAGCCACAGGATAATGACCTGGGGTTGCCTAAATGTTGCTCCATCCCCCACGAGCAACGCATTACCCTTCCCCCCCTTCATGTGGCCATCACGCAACTCCACATAAACAAATGCTGAATTTTGAGCTAGAGTTGATAGGAATATATAACATAGAGTGATTAGTCTCCCCTTAGTTTTTGATGTAATTGATAGTGAAGGCTTGTAGGTGGTCTGTCTGCTTAATTGTATAGCTACCCAAAGGATTCCATCAGCACTCAGAAGTTCAATTTGATCATCCCAGCTCAGCCTGAACTTGAACTCCAGCTACAAGTGCTGAGGACATGGGTTCTTTGGGTCTTGTTCCACGAAACTAGGAAGTGAGAATGACAGTGACTTTGTTTCTCTTATGGGGAAATTCTCTCCTCGGTAGTCTTGCTAAAAAGTTGGCCTCTCAAACTGTGAGATTTCAGAGGAAAGACAAAGGGCCACCTCTGCGTACAGGACACCAAGCAATGGAATCGTGGCGAAGTGAAGAAAGAGAGACGCAGTCAGGTAGCACCCGTAGTGAGATGGCAGCATAGGAGAAAGAGAAGAGGTGTCCTGGAGAGACAGAGCAGGAGAGAGGTGTGGACTCTGGGTAAGCACCAACAGTCATGACAACAGCAATACTCATTTGGAAACTAGAACCAGTGTGTCGAGTATACAGATAAAGCCATCGAAGCCCGACGAATGGAAATCATCCCAACAAGAGAAAGTGGAACCACACAGATGTGTCATGTGAAAACTCAGCTGGTGGTGATGGATGAGACAGCTGAACTAACGAGGGGCAGAGGAACAGCCCAGACCTGGACCTTGTGGGCTCCGGACCTGAAGTCCACACCCTGTGTCAGAAGTAATTAGTGACCAAAGGGAACTATCTTTTCTGGAAGCACAGAAGTAGGAATGTACTGGATTTTATATTTAACTGCATGTTTCGGATCTTACTATTTCTGTAATCAAAACCATAATGTATTAGGTTCAAGCATTTGAAATCGCCAACATGCATTCATTTTTTAACCTATGAGAACTGCCATTTCACATGGTTTGAATTAATGGATGCAAAGATATTCTAAAGCACGCTTTCAAGGGTTGTTTTCAAGTCATATTGGAGATGAAGGGAAACTATGGCTGTTACTAAGATTTCTGCACTCTCCTGGAGTTTGTGATCTATGAATTTGGTGCTGTCTGGGGAAGGGACAGTCCCCAAAGTATTCAGCCTGCCCCTGCCCCACCCCCTTCCCCATTCCCGACATGAGAAGAAGCTGGGGAGAATGAGAAGTTCCAAAACTACCTCAGCCAAGGGAGGTGGTCATAGCTTCTGTATGTGTTTATTTCTTCTTATTGGTTTGCTTTTTCTTTCCGACTCATTTGACTTTGGATTCCAGATTTCTTCTTCTCATTGTAAACTAGATTTTGAAATTATTTGGCCCATCTGTTTGCTTCTCTTAAATGAAATGTAAATTGGCTTTTGTTTTACGTTTCAGGGGCTCCAGCTTTGACTCTACTCTTCATCTCCTAAGGCAGTTTAGCTTTTTTGCTGCCAAGGACAGAGAAGTCTTGCTGTTTGGAATCCTTTTCTTTAAGTGAATGTGCATTTTCATGTAAAAAAAAAAAAATCAGGTTTTCATAGGTTTGATTTGCTTGCTTCTGATCTTCTGTTCATTCTTTTTTCTCATTCTTTCTTTCCTATGACCCCTTATTTATGCTATTATCATATTTCCCTACAATAGCCCAAGACAAGCCACTATCTGATTCTTTCTCAAAGTTAAAAAAAAAAAAAAAAATGAAAGAAAGAGAGAGAGACGCCTATGGGATCATGCTGATTCCTGAGGGCCCTTGGCATAAATGATCATAGTGCATTAGATAATGACCCTTCATTGGCCAATCAATAATTATTGAGTGCCTCGTTTGTGCAGAATACCATCCATACTATTGTACGGGTAATGATGGTAACATATTTCATGAGAGACATTGAAATATTCATGGATGTAGACGTCCTTGGCACTTATGCTTTCGAGATCCATTTATAACAGACGTGTATTTAGAATGGAAGAAAGCTGGAGACTCTCACAAAGGTTTGATGTAATGCCTTTTTAATGAATCTAACCATTGTGAAATTTGGCATTTATCTCATATCCATCTACTGAGTACATCAGGTGGTGCCATGCTGTGGAAGGTATGTAGGTAAGAGGTAGACAGTTTATCCCAGGTGGTTAGAGTCCTACTTGAGAGAATATTCCCCCCATCCCCCCCCACCTCTGTTCATACGACCAAAATGTTTTCTTCCTGAGGGTGACCTAAAGGTCACGTTTTCCCATGTAGTTTTTATAACCTGAGAGAGGATGCTTCTCATCTAGCAAAACATTAGAAAGAGCAGCTGGGGGCGCCTGGGAGGCTCAGTGGGTTAAAGCCTCTGCCTTCGGCTCAGGTCATGATCCCAGGGTCCTGGGATCAAGCCCTACATGGGGCTCTCTGTTTGGCAGGGAGCCTGCTTCCTCCTCTCTCTCTGCCTGCCTCTCTGCCTACTTGTGTCTGTCAAATAAATAAATAAAATCTTTAAAAAAAAAAAAAAGAAAGAAAGCTGATTCCTATCTTCATATGGCAGGAAACAAGGCCATGAACAATTGTGACGCAGGACTATTTTACTTTGACATAATAGAAGTGGTTTGGGAAGGAGCTAAAAGAAAGGTTAACTGGCACAGATCTAGGGAAGGAAACAACATTGGGTCCCTCAACAAACAGGAGTACTGAAAAGAAGGAACAGATGCCAAAGAAGGGAACTGAAGAAACATCAACAAAGCCTTTGCTTTTGTTGCACTTTAGCTTTTGCCCAACCTGGGTAGGGAAATTTTGGTGAGCAGTGGAGCAACTTGTTGGAAAGCTTGGGAAAGGTTCTGTCAGCCGTTGAGATGGGGAGGCTCATGGCAGGAGACCAATGCATCCGGGTGTGCCTGAGACATTTCCAGTTTTAACACTAAATGTCCCACATCCCCGGAATCTCCTCAGCCCCGGCCATGCAGGGTTGGTTGCTCCTTCTGTCTCACACCCCCAATACTGAGAACCCCACCATCTGATTCACAAATAACTTTACTAGAAAATCTGCATGAAAGTCTATCATCAAAATAAAGACCAGGTCAAAGAGCTTGGTGTAAAGGCAAATTATTTATCTCTTCCTGTGTTTTCCTGAGTTTCTGGACCATCTTGGTAGGTTATACTGTTTTTTTGGGTTTTGGTAGCATTAGACTTTCCCTCTTGTGGAATGTTACCTCACTCTTCTGCACTCGCCATAACTATTATGCTTTTTGATTTTAGAAACCAGTTCATTCTAGGAATATCACCTTCTAAAGTTATTGTTTGGTGCCATGTGAAAAGATTCTCTGAGGGCTCTGATAGGGGTTGTGAAGTTGTGACAGAGGTGTCATTCTCACTAAAGTTCAACAGTGAATTTCCACCTATTTCCACGTGGAGATAAGTGTGAAGTGTGGTGGTGACTTAAGGAACGTTAGATCCTTGGTCCTAAGAAATAAGCAGTTACTGATTTTCTCATGGGAGGCCTCAAATATTCTAAGATGGGCAACACTTATGTGTGCTTGCCCTTATCCAGACAGGTCTTTGTTTAATTTATAGCTTATAAAAGATATTAAGCCTAGGTTATAATCTTATAAATTGGCGAGAATCTGTGGCAATACCATAATGTCATTTATAGACTCCATAACTGGAGAAAGTTTTGTTAAAAAAAAATTAAGTTAAATAACTCACTTAAAAAAAAAGGCAGGTAGGTGAAAGAAAATACATTCTATTACTTAATGATATTTGTAATATAGTTTCATACCATTCTAATTCTTTGCTACAAAATAGTCAAGTTCTTATGTCCTTAGCGAGTAAAATGAGAACATTCATATATTAGGATTTTACTCATAAAGTCAACTTTCCACTAACTTGGTGAATAGTGGAGAGAAAATGCATTGTTTTCTTTTGTTTTAAGCTGACTCACAGTTGAAAAAAAAGTTGACAAAAAGTGACATGAAACTCAGTTAAAAGTACATCCAATGTTTGGGGACACAATTACTATTGAATGGAGGTTACCCAAAAGTGGAATATTAATATAAGGGTTTAATTTAGGGACATTAAACATTGGACATAAATAGCCAAAAGATTTTGATCTGTCAAAATAGTCTACTTTTGGTGGTCTTTCTCAGCTGAGTCAAGCACTCAAATATTTGAATAGTAAGATTCTTTATAACTGAAGTTGGTTGATTTCTGTGTGAAGCATGTAAGGCTTACTGGTTTCTTTCGTGTAAAATTGCACTTAAATCACCCAACAATCTTACTAAGTAGGTATAGCTATAATCCCCTCATATCTGTGTTATGAAGCTAGGTGGTAGGTACTGTGAAACCCACACCTTCTGAATTAGTTTCTCTGAAGTTGGACCCAGGAATACTCATTTTTAATAAGTTCCCAGATAATCTTTATGCTATCAGAATGAAATACACATCTAATAATTAACAGTCTGTTATTACCATTAATGGTATTATTACTTTCTTGGTGACCTTCCACAATTGGGCAGGACCCTAATTTCTCATGTTTCTGAACATGAGAGGAAATTCATCTTAATACAATACATATAAAATTTGAATATATCTCAGAAGCAGGTTAAATCTCCCTGTACTAATACAAGTACCTTGAAAATTTTCGTGACTATTAAGGAAACAAAGTATTTTGTCTGTAGTCTTCATATGTCTTACACATTGGGAATGGCCTTAGCAGAAGCTGGAGCTGGGGAGAAAGAAAGTGTAGGAGAGAGAAAGACCATTTTGATTCATGGAAATGCCCAGAAATGCTATTCCTGGTAAAGTTTATGAAGAAGTAGACACTAAATCACATGAATATCTTTGTAAGAACATCATCCAGGAGGTTTAGTTAAAGACCAGAGACACGTGGCACCAAAGAGAGCTTAAGAGTAGACACATTGGGAAGCTGGCTACCTTAGGTTAGAGCATTTTGGCAGAAAAAAAAAAAAGTGTTCCTTCGTGTGGCTTGGAGAAGTAGAGCAAGTATTTTGAAACCAGGGTTTTCACAAATATTTCATAGTGTGGAATAGATTTCTCTTTAAAAAAAAAAAACTGGAGTAAATATTTAGCCAGTAAACTGGCTATTTTTTTTTTTCTATAAACATATTTGCTGTCATATAAGCCTGAACTTCCACTCTTGAATTTCTGAGCATACCAGTGAGGGCAGAGGGCATTGTGTTTAATGCTCTCTGTTAAGAATTGCCTATTAAGAATTGCCATTGCCGGGGCACCTGGGTGGCTCAGTGGGTTAAGCCTCTGCCTTCGGCTCAGGTCATGATCCCAGAGTTCTGGGATCGAGCCCCGTGTTGGGCTCTCTGCTCAGCGAGGAGCCTGCTTTCCCCCCTCTCTCTGCCTGCCTCTCTGCCAACTTGCGATCTCTCTCTCTCCCTGTCAAATTAATAAAAATTTGAAAAAAAAAAAGAAAAAGAAAAAGAAAAAAGAAAAGAATTGCCATTGCTTTCCCTAGAGCAAAGTCCACTGACAACCTGCTTCTCTTCTTCCTCCGGGCAACGTGTTTTTCCTCATGTCTTTCTCTCTCTTCCTCTCCCTCTTTCTCTTTCTCGGGTTCATTTATCTGAATCTTGCCCTTTCTCCAGTCACACGTCAGTTCCCCATCTCATGTTCCCAACCCACGCTAACCCACAGAAATTTCTCCTTTTCCTGACTTCTCATATTACCAAGTATCTGTGCCAAAGCCTTTGGCTCATGGAGATTCTAACACAGAGTGTTGTTTGACCGTATTTGATGTTTTAGTCCAGTTTCTTCAATTAGATCCTAGATGTTTGAGACCCAGAAAGAGAACATATATTACTTTCCAAATTTCCAACAGGGTTCATAACTAGTGTTCAATAAATAGACAGTATTTTGAGTCTCACTGAAGTTTTTCCTCCACTTTCCCAGTCAAATCTAACCCTTTTTCTATTCTTGGCCAGTCATGCTGATTTCCACCTACAACTCCTCTGATAGGATAAGGGAGAAAAAAGAACTAGTGATCACAATCAAGTTGTTCATTTATGGGAGGCAAAGTGTTAAAGAATATTATTAATTCTAACAAAGAATAAAAAAAAAACTAAATTTAAAAAATTTTTAAAAAATTTAAAAAATAACTAAATTTACTCTGAAAATGTACTCATATACTTCACCTAAGAAAAGTGAAGACCATTGTCCTTCAACTAATATTGATAAATTGGGTGGTAACAGCCATCTGCCAGCACCTAGATCCCAAATACTATCTGGAGAAGCTCCCAGATAGTCAATATAAATTTCAACTCTAGGAAGTAGCCTCTTGAAACGTGGCTAGCCAATTTATAAAGATGCCTTACCTAGTTAGTTTGCCCATCGGTTCTGTTTGATATGAAGACTTTTTGCATAATGTCAGACATTGCATCCTGACATTAGCCATGTTGGTGAGCGTGAGCTGTGGGATTTATCCATTTATAGTCAAGTAATCATTTTTAATAAAAGAGTATTTTACCAAAGGAGAGTAAAGGCCCACAGACAGTGGTGAAGGTCAATGAACAAGCGATCAGCAGGCTTCAGGCAATCTTACAGAGTGAGTTCAAGATCCTAGTAGACAACAGGCATTCAGTAAACATCTAAAACGTAGGAAAGGAGGCTGTTTCAAGCATTCATTCTCCGGTGCCTTGAAAAGAGCATATGCTGTGCAGTAAGAGAGCTTTAATTCAAATCCCATTTCTCTACTTTCTGGCTGTGAGACCTTGGACAAAATACTCAATGCATTTGAATATTAACTTCCTCATTTGCAAAAGACACAGAACAACATTTCAGTGGGTTTTTGAAAGTAATCTGAAGTACTTAAGAAGAATCTGTTAAGTACGTGGCAAAAAAGAATTGCAGGTGCTTTTTGAAAGATGTCATTCATGCCTCAGTTATCCTGTATGACACAGGAAGAGACTGGCATGGACACTGTAGAACAAAGATAATTAAAATTCACAATGTGGGGCTCTAAGATCAAGAGATATAACTTAAAGGTTAAGAATTAGTCTATGAATTAATCTGAAAAATTGTGCTTTTCTGTGTTTCTTTCATCAAGGCATCCAACAGTGGCACCTTCCTCTATGAAAAGTGGCCACAAATAATAGCCCTAGAACAAAGGCTCACAATGAGGCAGGCTGGGGACCACCAATAGCCCATGTGTGCCACATGTGGGAAAGCTTAGTGGAAAGCACAGGACCCACACTAGGAAGCAGGGATCCAGAATCCTCTCTGAGACAGCCTCGGCACAGTGCATGCAGCTCTGAAGTCAGGACTCTCCTGGGGCGGTGGGCTGGCCAGAGAAAAGGCTAGAATTCCCACCAGGTGACATCCAGTCATGGTTCACCCTTTTCTCCAAACTTCCTGTGTGCCAGGCAATGTGCTTTACCGCATTTAATCCCTCCAAGAACCCCATGAGGTAGGTGTTGCTAGTATCTTCAAATTACAGATCAGTAAATTGAGGCACAGAACAGTTATGTTTTTGGTCCCAGGGCCCAAGCCTAGGAAACTCTCAGTAAAAGCTGAGACTGGGTGGTCTGAATCCATAGGCTGCTTTATTAGATGCTTTTAAAAGCAAAACGCACTAGATACATTTGCAAGGGCACCTTCAAGGTTCCTCATGGATCTGGGATGGAGAGGCAGATATAGGAAGGAAAGGATGCTTTTGTCAGATAGCCAGCCCTGGGTAATTTTGTCAGTCTGGTATGCTGCCGAAATGGCATGGAATCTGCTCCCAGACGGATGCTGGACAAGAACGTCTGGTGATAAGAACTGCTGTACGTGCAGTTGTGTCCCAGCTAAAGGGTGGGTTGTCTATTTCCAGGGCCTGGGGGCTGCTCTCCCGGACTTGACCCAGATAAGCGCCAGACACAGGAGCACAGGTGCGAGATCAACTGGTTTGCTTCTTGGGTGGAATTTTCCTGCTTAGAAAAAGAAAAAAAAAATGCAGGAAAAGAACAGCTTCCTATGACCTCATTCTGCTTAAAATTCCTGGATATGTCTCTACTTCCCTTCTGGTTCCAGACTTTTTCTTACTTACTTTAAGACTAAATTCAGATTCTTTAAAAGGAAATAAGTGTCAGCTTCATAAAGAAGTAGTGTTGATTTTTTTTCCAGAGTATTTTGAACTACACAGCCAAAGCATCTTACTTAATTGATCTCTGATTCAGTTTTTTTCCTGGATGGTCTTCTCTTGAGAAAGTGGTTCATAGTTTCTGCATTAGAATGACCGGGCATGTTTCTTAAATTCAGTCATTCATTTATCAAAGCTGTTTACTGGGTGGGTACTATGTGACAAACATTGTATTAGGTATTGATTAACAGTCCCTTGTCACCCCCTCTGAATTAGTGTCTCTGGAAGTGGGCCCAGAAATCCTCATTTTTAGCTGGTTTCTGGGTTAATTTTATATTCTCAAAACTTTAAAGACCACTGACTTATATCATGAACTCTTCAAATACAGAGCATGGGTTTCATGTAAGTTTGTTTTTAATCTCTAGCAAATTGCCTGGCACAGTGGTGTTGATACGTGACTGGCTATGATTCAATGAAGAAATGTGTTTCCAAACTCACTGCTTGCAGTAACTTAGAAGATCAAACCTGTAGTTTTTTCTTTTTTTTTTCTTAAGATTTTATTTATTTATTTGAGACAGAGACAGAGAGAGAGAGAGAGCAAGCACGGAAGCATGAGTAGGGGGTGAGGAGGGGCAGAGGGAAAGGGAGAAGCAGAATCCCTGTGGAGAAGGGAGCCCAACTCGGGGCTTGATCCCAGGACCCCAAGATCATGACCTGAGCCAAAGCAAGTTGTGTAACCGACTGAGCTACCCAGGCTCCCTATCTATAGTTTATTCTTGTTCATACTTTTTAATTTTTAACATGTTGGTCTTGAGCCTAGATGGTCAGATACATGTAAGCCAAGTATTTGTTTGTTTTTGAGTTCTAGATTTTGTTCTGTTTTGTTTGCCCAGGAATATATTGATCATTGAGTTGTGTGTTTCTTTCTTTTTTTTTTTTTTAATTTATTTGCTTATTTATTTATTAGAGAGAGAAAAAGTGCAAGAGGAAAGAGCATAAGAGAGGGAGAGAGGTAAAAGGAGAAGCAGACTCCACACTGAACAGGGAGTCCAAGTTGGGACTCGATCCCAGGACCCTGAGATTATGACTGAGCTAAAGGCAGACACTTAACTGACTGAGCCACCTAGGCACCCTGGGTTATATGTTTCTTTACTGGGATATTCTCAAAATGCACTTTGCTTTTATTATTTAAAAGTTAGAAAATGTCAAGTTTGAGTAGACCTTTAACATAGTAAGTATTTCAACCATTCATCAAGTCATTGGATTCTCCTCACAGTATACTATTCATATTGGTCAGAGCAGATTAACTGCTTTAACAGACAACCTCAGAATTTCATTGCTTCATCACAGTGATGTTCATTTCTCACTCATGCCTTAGTTGAATGCAGATTAGCAGAAGGGGGCTGTGTCATTCAGGGACCCAAACTCCTTCTGTCTCATGGCTCTGTCCTTTTGATAACCAAGGTTTTCCCCCTTTCAGTCAGCAGATGGGGCAAGAGCGTGAGTAAGGATCACACATTGGGGGGTGGGGGTGGGGGGTTCAAGCACAGCCTGGATGTGGCGTGTACCACTTTCTCTCACTTTCACCGGCTAGAGTTCAGCCAGTGGCCCATGACTCTGCCTTAGCCTCCAAGAATCCAAGGGCTCCCTAAGATTCTTCCAGTGGTGGGGGATCACTAATTTTTTATTAAAGTAACATATCGTTTTTAAACACCCTGGACCATTTAGAGAGTTCTTCTTTAATTGAGTTGTAATATATCCTGCTGCACTGGCAAGATAGCACAGTAATTAAGAATATGGAATTTGGAGTCAGACTGCTTGAGCTTGTATCCCAACTATGAACTTTGAGTCTGTTTTCTCATAAATTAATCCATGTACTACCTGGCTTCTGCCTGACACATAATCACTTCTCAGTCATTGTTACTATGTAATTACTGGTCTGCATTCTACCCCTGTCCTCACAGAGATATATCCTTACCCATGGACATTTGAAGGTATCTCTGTCCCTATTCTGGGTCTTTTCCAGATTTTTCAGCTATTTCTCACATGACCTCAATTAACATTACCTCCCTACCCTGTTCAGTCTCCTCAGATTGTGGTCCAATGTGTCCATAGTCCTTTGAAGAGTATGGTACTCTTATAAGAATATAAGATTCTAGTGTGTTCTGACCATGGCAGAGAGCAGCAAAACCAGAACTTCCCCATTTTGAGACTCTGTATACATGGACTTACATAGCCAGAGATCACATCAGCTTTTTCAGCCACCACTACACCCAGCTGGTACATCCTGACCTTATTTTCTGCTAATTTTTAAATTTTTTCTATAAAAGTATTTTTATATAAATGTAATTGTTACACCAAGTCTCTCACTGCTGTAGGACTTTTTGGTTTCAGAAGAAGATTCGTATATCTAAGAATTTTAGTATGTTCTTTTTGATCTCATTTTTTCAATCTAAAAAAAAAAAAAAAGAGTTACTACACCCCTGGGCTCTCCTGCCACTTAAGAGTGGTTAATAGAGTTTACTCCACAAACAAGGAGAGTGATTAAGACTCATCCATTAGTGTAATTTCTTTTGGCCCATAGTACACAAGAAAAATCTACTAATACCACTGATATACTAAGCTGCTGTTTAGGTTTCTTTTTTTCCTATTTTTGAAAAGTTGGGAAAAAAAAAAAAACATCAGCACACCCTCCCTTGGCATCTCCACACCACTTGCTGTTTCAATCTGAATTTCTTTGGCCTTTTCTTCTTTGTGGGCAGAAGTTTCTGGATGTGTGTTGCCACCTCATGAGGGTTTGGGGGAGGACAAGAAGAAAGACAAAAGATGTGGTGGAAAATGCAGGTGGACACCATGGACACCATCTGAGGCAGGAGTTGGACCCCACAGTGGATGAGCTAGATGACCCTGAAGGCTTGCAAACCTGGGATGCAAAGACTCCGTGTCATAAGTGAGTGGATTCCAGCTCCGAAAGTCTCAGTCTACAACCTGGGAAATGGGAACATTCTAAATTTGGAAATAGTTGTTCTAAGCTCTCTCTTCAAATAAAAAAATGACATTCTTTCTACTTAATAATTCATCTGTGATCACTATTCCTCTTTATTACGAAAGCCTGGCCTCGGAGTCTAATCCAGCAAGAACTCTGATCTTCTATACTCAAGTCAATCTTTGATGATGATTTGATGCACTGGGGCTTTTTCTGTGATAATAGCAGTAACCATAAGAGCAATACTAATAACTAATACTGATCTTGCACGTATTGTGTGTAAGGAACATACTACATGGTATTAGCAACCACATGATACAGAAAAGGAAATGGAGACAGAGAAAATTTAAATAATTTTCCCAGGGTCATGG
The DNA here is from genome assembly GCF_022355385.1 of Mustela nigripes. Classification (NCBI taxonomy): domain Eukaryota; kingdom Metazoa; phylum Chordata; class Mammalia; order Carnivora; family Mustelidae; genus Mustela; species Mustela nigripes. The sequence goes on from NC_081562.1 coordinate 27,588,732, forward strand.
AGTGGCAGAACTAGTTAAATATATACTGTGACTGTAGCAGGCAGACTCCTTTGCTCCAGAGGCTGTGGGCTTAGCTGCTAAGCTCCAGGAGTCAAGTCTCAGGCCACATGTCACCTATACCATTTTGTGGACACTTTTCACTAATTCACCTGACTCTGACATATCATGCTTCAGCTTAGTGTTTATGAACCAAGCATTTTGTAAGAAGCTGAAATGGTGTTTGGGTGTCATTTCAAAATGATGGGCAGGAAGTGCTGGACCTGGAATTAGTGGCACTTCAGGGACTCCTAGGAGCGATGCCTGTAGCATTTTAACATGATAACTCTAAAAAAAAACATTCCTCACAGAGCCAAGACCACTTATCCTTTTAGCTGAACTAGGCTGCGGGTGGGGAAACCCCGAGAAACAGAACAGTCCAATCACTTCTTCCGTAGCCCACATGCACAGCTGATTTCTGAGAACTGGCTTGAACTCATCAAGGTTTCACGATGAGCTGCCGGACGACATCCGGCACCAACCCAACAACTAATCTCAGATCTTGTAGCAACCCAGATCCCCTGGAACCCAAAATAGTCCTGCCTTGAGCTCTTTTCACTTCTTATCACTTGAGCAAGAGCCTGTGTGAGGAAGGCGTCTGTCAGCTGCCAGCTGCCAGTTTGCAGAGAAGCGAGTGGATGGGTGGCCAGTCATTCAATTGGGCACCATCTATCTCAGCAGCCTGAATGCTCCCATGTTTCCAGCCACCTCCACCTCTGCCGATTTCCTCTTATCCAATAGTCCACTGGACTTTCTCAAATTCACTAGCACATGTGATGTTTTCCCAGGGCTTAAAATGGAATGCAATCTCCTTTAATCCCAACCCTTCTTCACTTTATTTTGTTTCTTAACATTTTCCTTTCATGGAAACACATTGAAGGTTAATCCCCAAGACCTTGAGAGAGATATCCACAAGAATGGCTTTTTGATTTTGCTAGAGGATCTTTACCTGCCTGAAAAGCTTGGATATCAGCCGATCACAGCTTCTGGTGTGTTCATCCCTTGGCCTCAGTTAAAGACACTGGTTCCATAAAGTGGATTACTCCTGAATAAGGACAGAGGGTCCACTGTGATAACATCGCTTCCCTCTGTGGCAGCTGCAGGACCCACAGCCTGAGGTCATGTTGCTTGAGAGTAAATACAACATAGTTTTGAGTGAATTCTTATCTAAAGAAAACTCTCTGGGCTTGCCCAAGAACAATTTACATCTCCGGAAGAAATCAACCAAGAAACACTAAAGACGTATACTGGGATTTTCGTATTTTTTATGATGAAAAACCAGTAACTATTTTATATATTACATATGACTAAGTCACCTAAACGAGTGGTTCCTGCATTGTATGTAATATAAGAAAACCCATGAAAAGTCCTCAGCTCAGCCCCTTTTGAGTGGTCGAATGCAGCCTTCCTGTACCGTGTTGTTGAAAGGGGTTGAGGAGCCATATTTATTCTCTACCATTCCCATAAGCTCTTGCTTCAAGGGAAGAACAACCAAGGATATGATTCTCTTTGTTTTGTAGAAGCCAAGCATTCAAAGTTGAACTTAAATTATATCAGAATAGGTCTTTACATTCTGAGCAAAGTCCATTATATGAGAGGTTGCTCAGAAAGACCAGGTAGAACCACCAAATTGCAGAGGAACCAAGGGTTTGATACAATTCAATTCATTTTATGAGCAAACATTAACTGTTTACTAGGGACAAGTCATTTGTTTCATTTAAGGTTGATCTATCCTGCATTTAAAGCAGGTTTGAAGGAGAAGGAAGAGGAAGAGGAGGAGAAGAAGAAGGGGAAGAAGAGGAGGAGGAAGGACAGAAAGAAGAAGGAAAAAGGGGGAGAGGAAGTGAAAGGAGGGAGGGGGAGGAGGAGGGCAAAGGAGAAGGCAACGATGATGATCCTGGTGATGATACCACCACCTGCTAAGGAATCAAAAGGTGGACCAGTTAGTCCTCCTCTCCCCACTGTCCCCCAGCCACCTGATCTCAGGTGTTGTCCCATTTTGTTTTGTTTTGTTTTTTTTTAGATTTTATTTATTTATTTGACAGAGAGAAATCACAAGTAGATGGAGAGGCAGGCAGAGAGAGAGAGAGAGAAGCAGGCTCCCTGCTGAGCAGAAAGCCCGATGCGGGACTCGATCCCAGGACCCTGAGATCACGACCTGAGCCGAAGGCAGCGGCTTAACCCACTGAGCCACCCAGGCGCCCGTTGATACTCACCAAGTCAGAAGAACACAAAACAGTTAGACCTCATTTAACAGCCCGTCCCAGCAACATTCCCAAGTGTCATCCCTCCCGGAAGTATGAGATGGGAACCCACAGTGACTGGACTCGGGCCCTTTACTCTCTCAGATGCATAGTTTCATTTAATTCTCAAAAAACTTATGATGTAGGTTGTATTATTCTCCTTTGTCCTGATTGACATTAAGAAGTTGGGAAACTTCGCCCAAGGTCACACGGCTAACTAGCAAGGAGCTGGCATTCAAATTTGCGTATGTGGATGGACACACCTACGCAGCCTTGTCCCATCACCTCCTGTGCACTTTATCTGTTCTGCCCGGAGACTGACCTAGCGTCTCCTTTCCAACCGGTCAGGCGATCTGTAGAGCTTGCCCCAACCAGAGTTTCCTGTACGTTGCTGGCGAAAGCAACACAGGGTCATAAGCACATGCCTTTTGCATTCACAGGTCACGTTAGGTGGCTATGCACCTATGTTTCTCACCACCTAACATAAGACTGATCTTCCCTGAGGTGTTAATGCTAACCTCACAGCTTACTGGATATTTTGTCACCACACATATCAAAGAACTCTTCACCAAATAATGCAATACGCATTTCCCCTGCTATCTGAAAGCAGAGCGTTCCTATAAAAACTTTCGTAAGGAAAAATGACTACAAGCGAAAAAAAAGATGATAAATAATCCATTAATTAATTAATTTTTACCATGAATTCACATGGAAAAAATTTTGAGCATTCCCAGACCCAACAAATAACCTCTCTTAGGTTTTTCTAGAAAATGCCTTAGGACACAACTTGCTAATGGATGCAAAAAATAAATCGAGATGAATCACAGAGGCTCACAGACACAGCTCAGAGCTCTGGCGGCTGGATGCTGAGTGGGGTTCCAGGGCAGAGAGCTGGGTGGGGCCGCTCTCACCCTTTGTGGTGCCTGCTTGCCTCTGTAAGGTTGGCTGCAGAACAAACTCTGAACCCTCTTTTTGCTGGCCAACTTTTTTTTGGTAAAAGCAAAAATCCTATTCAAATTTCTTTCCGTTAGAGAAAGCAGGCAGTAATGTAGGTCTTTCGTGCAAGTGAAGTGGCATAATGCAAAGTAGAAGCATCCTACACCCATCGCCACCACCCTTGCAACTCCCCCCACCCCCACTCCCCACTACTGCCACCACCACCACCACCACTGAAACTCAAAGAGCAATGCTTTGTCTCGGGGCCAACAGCTGCGGAGTGGCGTAGCCAGGAACAGCCCAGCCATGGATGACAGGGTCCTAGCAAAGGAAGGGATTTGAGTGAGCCTCAGAAGGAAGCTGCTGGCTTAGAAACATGGAGAAGAGGCCAGCAGCTGTCCAGGAAAAGGGATCATCCTGAGTGAGCTAAGAACACAGACACTATATTTAGGCAACGAGGTGGGTGGCTGTGGTAGTTGCTGCTGTTTCCAGAAGTATGCATGGAAGGAACCGAGAAGTGTCCTTTTGCAAGGGTGCGCGAGGCCCCTGCTCCTCAGAGTGGGGTCTAAACCCCAGTGCCGTCGCCACCAGCTGGGAGCATGTTGAAAAGGCAGAATCCTGAGCAGACCCTTGAAATCAGAATCTGCATTTTAACAGGATTTACTGTGTGATTCGGAGGCAGGTTTGAGTCTGACAGGAACCGCCTTAGAGAAATAGAGCCAGTCCTCTCGTTTTCCTTCTTCTAGAGCTCCAAAGAAGACCGAAGAGGATGACCACTTTTTTCCCCTGTTCTCTGTCCTCTTTTTTCTCTTTCTGTAGAGCCCCAGGTGGCTGTTGGTGACCTCGGGGACTTGAGTGATGCTTCCTTTTTACTGCTTTGCCTCCAACCCAACATCCCCTTTCTGTAACTTGTGTACATCACTCTCTTCTTCCTTCACACTGACAGGCACTGATCTGTGAATGTCACACTCGAGAATGTGGAGCAAATGCATTTTGTACACACATACCTACAAAATAGAACAACTCAATTGCCTTCCCAGGAGGCAGCCCCAAACAACCAGCCCATTTGTAAAAGCAACTGACCTGTGCATAATAGAATGTTCTGCATTATCATTGCCCATTTCAAACAGTAGGGCTTGAAAGGGCTGTGTTACCCTCCATGGGACAGTTTGGAAACAGAGCATCTCAAAAAGAGGGAGGCAGCTTCAAAGTCGGGGGCCTGCCTTTTGGTTTGCCCAATGTGTTTAATTCTGACTCTTCAGTCCCGTTGATTTTATTAATCCTCAGACTTGAGATCACAACTCTCCTGTGGGAAGATGTTGGGTTTAGGGAGAGCCGTGGGGACAAGAAACATTGTACATATAAACTGGGGGCACATTTGGTTTCCAGCCTGACACGTAAAGGGCTTAGAGGTTGTCACGCCCCTCCATACAACAAGAATAAAATTGAACAAACCAAACACCTGCAACTCTTCCCAGATCCTACAGCGAACCTAGGTCACAAGGCAAACCACCGTCCCCCAAACTGGAGAGAGGGACTTCCAGCTTCCAGGAGCAGAAGACTTTGAAGAATCTGGTACCAGAGTCAGAGAACCCAGACTGTAATTAACAAATTGCTAGAGGATAAGATTAAAAATGCAAAACTCCTAGGAGGCCCCACCTAAGGGCCCCCCCCCCACATTTTTGTGAGTTTTACCTCCAGGAGCCCCATCAGGTTCCTAGGATGGAGGTGGAAAGATCCTTCCCTGCTTCTGGGAGAGTGGAAAAGTAGACATGGTGAGGTGCTCCCAGAGCCGTTCATTCTCTTTAACAAGACCTGCCCTCAAAGGGAAACTATTTTTACCAGAGCCTGACCCACTGGGGTTTTACCACGGCCTAGCCAACCTAGAGAAGGGAAATACCCAGCTCACATGAAATGAGAGACCAAGATCTAATCGTAAGACTTCAGAACACTGTTCCCAACCCCACACTTCACCAACGCCGCGATAATGCTCTGGATAATAACAGAAGATTGTAGCGACAAGTACTGCAAGCCTCAGAGTCTAATGAAGGAGCCTCTAGGAAAACCCAAAGACATCCAGAGGGACAAAAACAAGGACATGAAAGAAGATTTTAGTTTCTGACATCACAGCAAGAGCGAAGGGTAAAAGCAGCCTAACTCCTAACCAGATAAACAAATCCTCAGGCTAAATGCTTATTTATCTAAACTGGGGGAGATCTGTAACAGGGGCAGGCAGCCACTCGACCAGAGGTAGTTTTGGCTCACATAGCAGAATGTTCTAGGTTCTCTGTTTAGAAAGTAAATAAAGGACAGAGAGAATCAGCTACATGGTTTTAGGATTGCAGGAGGAGGGGAAATCACCTTCCTGCAAGCTCCGGCCTCTTTGAACTTGATGGTTGCCGTCTTGCCATTAGCAATTATTTATCTGAAGTTCTCATCGTTCCATGAAATCACTTCAGCTGACATTTTAGAGATTATGGAATCCAGCGGGCTTATTCGTTACAAGTCATCAAAATTTCTCTGAAAGTTTTACAGCTTATTGCGGTAATGAGTCAGTTAATTAATGCTGGATATTGGTAGCGATGACTTTATCTTAACGAATCTTACCTGTTCAAGTTTTTCTCCAGTCTCTTTGCCCAACCTGCCTGCCAATGTGTGGGTGTCGTGGGAAAAGCAGTTCTTGAGAATGGAGTTCTGGTTTTGAATTTGCCAAACATCTGTTGTAGAATCAAGGGGAAGGTACATATCCTTTCTAGGACTCGATTTTCCCAGTAGTGAAAAGAGGATATGAGACCGGACCTATTTCAGTCCTGAAATCAGGATTAAATAAAGTGGTAAGTTATCATATCAATGCACAGTAATTAATGTCCACAAGTTTTTAAGTGTATAAGTACATAATATGGTGGGAGTAAGAAAAAAAAATCACTGACGTTAAATGTAAGTCAGGTGCAACTTGAAAGTCAGTTCTCTGAAAGTATGAATATTCTAGTAGTAACCATGCATTTCTTTGTTTCACTTTAGTTTTCTGATTTCTGTACCTTCTGCTGAGACTCCCCCATTTCATCTCCTTTAGTACCTCTCTATAGAACTCCACTTTTGTTTTGAAGGTGTTTAGGGAAAAAGAGTTTTAAAATTTGCAAACAACTTTGGGGCACTCTAACCAACTGAAAATTGGCTGTATGTGGATTTTCTCTAAAAGGAAACCAACAAAACACTCTTGACATGGCAAATAAGCAGCCATCCTGAGGGCAATATTTTTAGGAGCTAAGTGTAAATGAAACAACAACAAAAAAAATCTGTGGTGATTTTCTCTCCCCCCAAAACACAAAGAAAACTGAAAAACACATTTCTCATCCCAAATACAATTTGAATAGTACTAAATTGAAAACAATTGTGCAAAATATTGGGACCATTCGAGGATCACATCAGGCATCTGCCTAAAAATCTTACCACTTAAATGTAACACACAATTACTGGGTCACTGAGCAAGAATAAATCATTTCAGAGATCTAGGAGAGGACAAAATTGGAAAAATGCAGCATTAGTCACATATCCCCAGGCATGTGTCATGAAGGCAGACTTTCGAGAGGGAAGACACAGGGTTTAGGATTGGTTCCTGCTGTTTACGTGCTGGCGGGATGTGGCAGACATACCAGGTCTGAGAGCCCCATGTATGGTCTGGGACATGAGGCAAGTTCTATGCACAACTGACCTACTTGATTTAATGAAGAAAATGGATTCATGCCAGGACTATTCATGTTTTCAAAATAATGTGGGCTGAAACACAAGTTCTAACAAGGCTATGAACTACAATCAAGTGTTAATCAGTTTGCGAGTGGGTTTGGTTCTCTACACCTACTGTCTGGTAGGAGAGCATAGATGTTAAGAAATTCTGGTGTCAGACAGTACATTTTTGAGGCTCTCTTTCTCAGTAGCTTCCTCTAAAAAATTGTGGTCATGAAAATAATAGTATTCAATGCATTAGGTTATTACAAACATCAAAAGAGATAACCCATCTGAAACAAAATGTCTAGATTTGTGTTCTGCCTATGAAAAGTTATTGTTGCAAATTCTCCTTTCTCTGTTCTATCCCAAGACCACCAGTACGCTTCTTTCCTTTTTGCAATCTCACTTGGCCTCAAGATAATATCCAATAGCTTATGCTCTAAGCATGTCCCAACAAAAGCCTCTTCGTAGCTTCCCCCAGTTCAATCATATAAGGGCTTTACAAAACACCACTTTCCAACTGTAATGTGCATACAGGGTCATGGGAATCAAGATAAAAGGCAGATCCTGATTCAGTTAGATTAGAGTATATCCCTCAGAAATTTTGGATTTCTAACAGGCTCTGATGCTGTGGGTCTGTAGGCCGTACTTTGAGTAATAAGCACCAGGTAACTGGCTATCCAAATTGACCAACATTTTGAGGGGAGGGCCCTTGAACGTTGCATCCTTCAATAGGATACTAATTGTCTATAACCCACAAGCAATTAGATCCTCATTCAGTTATGGAATCCAGTTGTCGGATGGATTCTTCACATGGCTGCATTTCCTTGTGCAAAATTTAAAATTAATTACATTAATTCAGACTAAGGTTTTTGTGATGAATGACTCATGTGTGACCCAGTCAGGGAGACATTTTGCATCTAAAGAAGCTTGGTACAAGGATAAAATGTGAGGCTAAATATTTTAGGTTGATATATGTAGGAGGGAAGATACTTTGTTGGCACCTGGAAATGACTAGGCTGACATTTACAGTGCCAAGCCATTCCATGGCTGGTTGGCTAAACTGAGTAGTGAATACAGGCAAATTTTTCTTTTTTCCATCAGTATGGAAATACTGGGTTAAGTAATATCCTCCAAAATTCATGTCTACCCGGAATCTTATTTGGAAATAGGGTCTTTTCCAATGTTATTAGTTTAAGTGAGGTAATATGGAATTAGAGTGGGACTCAACACATCCTAACCCCATCACTGGTGTCTTTGTAAGAAGTGGCAGAGAGATACAGAGGGACAGACACAGAGAGGACTACAGGATGATAACACACAAAGGAGAATGCCTGTGACTATGCAGGCCGAAACTGACGTTATGCTTCCTCAAGCCAAAGAACACCCAAGAACTCTCAGCTATCACCAGAAGCTAGGAGAGAGGCCTGGAATGGGTCTTCCCTCTCTGGCCTCCAAAGGAAGCACACCTGGATTTTGGACTTTCAACCTCCTGAACTGTGAGGGAAGACATTTTTGTTGTTTAAACTGTTCTATTTGTGGTCATTTGTGGCCATTGTTACACTGGCCCCAGGAAACAAATGCACCATCTACAAGGGGACAAGGTCAGTCCAGTTGCCAAATGAGCTCCTGGAGCTCAATGTTCAAAGGCTCTCTGCCCTTTTAATCTCTGGCAGCTGAGCCGGCGATGGAGAAGTTAGTTGCCTACGTGGGGATGCTCCCAAGGTGGGCATCCTGGCCTCTTCTGCTTTCTTAGATCAGTAGTGACAAGGGAGAAGACAAAGGCAACCTATTCCTCCTTGGTTCAAGGACTAATCCCATTGGGGGTAAGGACAATTGAATGCTCCCAAAACGGTTCATCCAGTTGCTCGGCTTTCACATCGGGCCATATTGCCCAAACACAAACACCTCCGTGTTTGCTCTATAGTGAGGCAGGTAGTGAAGGTGATCCAGTGGTGGAGGAAGCATGGAATGAAGCCTCCTGGGGATCATAGCTTGGATGTGATCTAATCAAAGGTGATGAGAGATGCTCAGGAGGCAAATCAGGACGAGGTTAGTGAATAGGATGGAAGTGGTCCAATCCGCCAGTTATATTTTAACCTCTTGTAGGCACTTTGGCTTGGTGTTTCTTGGCTCTGCATGGATGCTGAAGCTTACCTCCTAGGCTTTCACAACCTCAGACAACTTGGAAACTTTTGCTTTGACTAGTGAGGATCCACATTTATCTCAAGAAAACATACTCAATTAAGGAAAACATACTCCCCACCCATGATTATTCTATATTCAGTAACACTGGTTAAACATAGGCCTCCTGCCAAAAAGACTCTTCAGTCTTCATTCCATTTAAACAAAATGAGGAAAATGCCTAAAATTATTCTTTTTCCCATTTCCAGCCCAGTGTCTTCACCATTTAAGGCAATATAATGCATTCAGAAGGCACCTTTTATCTACAGAAATTAAATTATCCTCTTGAACTGCTCTAAACACACTGCTGATGTGTTAAGGTTGGATGAGAATTACATCACCCAGTGCTTCAGGGGGATTGTCAAAATGAATATGTCCATCTGAGGAAGTTTAAGTCCCAACTTCTATCAGCAACAATAGTGCTGGGTTTAGAGATGGAAGAACTTTCTGAGTTCAAGATCTGCCAGTTACTAGGAACCTTGTGAGCAATTCTCAAAGTTTCTGGGCCTCAGTGTGTTGTACATAGGTAAATTACTCTTGAGTTTGCAGAGAAGACTTTGTAACAGATTTCTAAGTCATATAATAGACCAGCTAGCCAACAAATGATTCAGATTCATTGTCTGAATGCACAGATGGTGAAAAAAGAGCTTCACTTTGAGTGGCTTCATCATTTTCATTGTTTATGAAGCCATTTTCCTTTCCGTAGGAAGTTCCTCTTTCTCTGATTTTTTTCTGTGGCCTAAACTATATTTAAACTGGTAAGAGCCCACCTCACTCTTTACCAAATATGGACTGAGTCACAACATACTCTATAATTGTGATCTGAATTTAGTCTCATATCTCTAGAGTTCTCTGCCCACCTTTGTCTCTAACCATTTAGACAATCAGGACAATTGTTAAGTTTTAGTTCCAGAAGATTCTAGTGTTGCTAGAACTTGGACCACAGTCTCAGCGTTTCTTGGTGATTCGAATTCCCATGGCTTAGCCATCATCCGTAAAGTGGATCATGACCCAGCAATATGATGTAGAAGAACAAAAACAACAAAATATTTTGATTATTATGTGGATAAAATAAGGTGCTCTATTTAAATAACTATTTAAAATTCTAAAACTCTTTAGAAATGTACCAAAAATTGAGTGCATTCTTCATTTAATAAGAAATGTTTTAAACAATGGATACTGGTTGTGTTTTCCTATGGCATGCTTTTCAACCTTCTAGACTTACCTCTATCTAGTTATATGAGAAACTCAGTATCTTCAGAGTATTGAGAATGTCTGTATTTATCCCTTTAACCAATATTTTTTGAACACCTATTATATTAACTAGTCATCTTCTAAGCCCTGGGTGTAGCACAGAGATAGACAAGAAAGTCAGAATCCCTGCTCTCATGGAACATCTAGTAGGGGAGACCAACAATGAAAAAACAACAACAAACTAATATAACATTTACAAATTGGTTTCATAGTATTAAGAAGACAAGGGGGGCGCCTGGGTGGCTCAGTGGGTTAAGCCGCTAGCTTCGGCTCAGGTCATGATCTCAGGGTTCTGGGATCGAGCCTCACATCGGGCTCTCTGCTCAGCGGGGAGCCTGCTTCCCCTCTTTCTCTGCCTGCCTCTCTGCCTACTTGTGATCTTTCTCTCTGTCCAATAAATAGATAAAATCTTAAAAAAAAAAAAAAAGAAGAAGAAGAAGAAGACGAGGAACAAAAACAAACAAACAAGAGAAGAGCAACTTCAGATAATCAGTTTGAGAAGATCACTTCAAAGAGAGCTGTTTAAGTTAAGACCAAAGGATGAGAAAAAGACCTGTGTGTGCCAAAGGCCTGGGAGGAAGAATGTTCTAGAAAGAGAGATTTGTCTGTGGTGTGAGCAGCTGAATGCAAAGATGTGCTCCTGCAGTAAGGTGAGTGGGGGAAAGAGGTGAAGGGGAAGGTTAAAGAGGGGACAAGAATAACATCTTACAAGACCCTGCAGGGACCACTTTTCTGGGTTTTACTCCAAATAGCAAGCCATTGGAAGAAGTTAAGGCACAAGTGTGACATAATTTGATTTATATGTCAAGAGAATCACTCAGAATTCTGTGAGGAAAATGAGTTGTATTGGGACAAAAACAGAAACAGAGAAACACTTAGGAAACCATATCCATGCCCTAAACAAAAGTTGATGTTGGTCTATATTCACAAAGCTGCAGAAGAATGGAGAAAAGCAAATAAAGCTGAAATATTTTGATGTTCACAGAACAGGACACATTAAGGGATTAGATGGTAGTAGAAGGAGGGATGAAAAAAGGGAAGAATTAGGACTTGTCTATTTCTGCATCCCCAGGCCTTAACACAATGCCTGGCACATAGTAAACACTCAATAAACATGTTCAGAATTGTTTGATTTTCTCCCATCAAAGCTAGGTCTCCCAAACTCATGATCAGGGAAAGAACATAAAAGTATAGAAAATAGATGAATAAAAGGAGATTCAGAGAATGAATAAAGAGGAAAAGGGACACAAAGATTTCCTTTCAGTGAAGCTGGTAACAACTTTATTGTTAGCAGATCAAAGTTAAAATCTTCCTTAATGTCTCTCCCAGTAGGTGGCTTTCCAATAAATGTCTAAGTACGTCCTAGGCCAGGAGAGGCTGGATTGAATATCTTGTGGTGAATAAGGGATGGGACGGTATATAGAAAAGACATTTTTAAAGTTATTCTTGTGATTTAGGAAATAGTTTTTCATCATTTCCTTAGCTGAGTTTGCAGAGAGAGCCTAAGAATAAAGAAAAGACCGTGAAGCATACAGTCGGAAAATGATAGAACCAAGTGTTTTGTCTTGGTACATTGATTCTGATGTTACAGCAGGCATTTTGTGAGTACTTGGTAGCACTTGGTATCAGCACGCATGCTGTGTTCACGCACAGACATGTTCCTTTTTGATAAGACTACCAAAAACCCCCTGGGATCTTAGGGTGTTTTTAAATGGGAAGCATGATTGAAGGTCATCCATATTAAGTACTATATATGTGATTACAGACATCTATACTTTGATTGGCACCCATGGTTGAATTCGGGATCTTTTAGAAATTCTGACATTATTGGAAAGGATTTTCAAGCATCCATATTCATCCCCAGTCTGTCTTCCAAGATTCAATTTATGGACCATTAGGAAAAAAAAAATCCTGCTGGCTCCTCATATACTTTTGAGCGGTGCCTTCAAAATTCCCTCTAAGCGAACTTAAAAATAAAGTGTACTTGTTTTTATGCTACTGCCATTTGGGGTCTAAAAATGCCATTGACAACTGTTGTGTTGCTCTTTCTCCTCTGCCGCCAAGACTGGGATTGATGGATATGCTTTGCTCCTGGAAGGAGCTACATCATACTCATCTCAATTCTACTCATCAGCACAGAGATGTGCATAGGTTCTGTTTCTTCTTTGTGTCTAAATATAGCTCCTTCCCTGCTCTTTTAGCCAAATGTTATCTGAAATATTGATTGCGTCAAAAAAAAAATAAATTTCTGTTGCTTAAAGAATGACCCCGCCATTGCCAGGTTGAGAGGACGTATTAAAGGCTTTGAGATGGAAAGGAAGTGTAACTCTAAAGCACTGGCAAGCAGCATCAGTAAACACTGACCTAGAGACTGAAAGGTCTTTGGGAAGGTCCTTCAAATCAGGTGTCTGGCTTTTTCTCTCTTTATGGCAGGCTCTGAAACTCCCATCTTCTCCAGAGGTGCAAAGTTCATGGACAAGTGCAGTTACCTAAATGGGATACATAAAAGGCCACTCACCTTTACTTGTGGCAAGATTTCTAAAAAAAAGGCCCTGGGCATTCTTACTATACTTTGCAATACTTTAACCGGGAGTGAGAAGACTGAAGGTTTTATATGGCCTATTTATTTTATGGGCAGTCCATAAGAGATATTTTATTTCTTTCTGACCTTCTACCCTTACCCCAGGTAAAATCAATGGCTTTCTTTGGATCATTTGGCACCTGTACTGATTCCTCTACCCTCTTACACACAGTGATATTTTTTTGCACTTAATCATATATACAAATAAATTTAAAGTGGGGGGGGCACCTGGGTAGCTCAGTCAGTTAAGTGTCTGCTTTTGGCTCAAGTCATGATTTCAGGGTCTTGAGATGGAGCCCTGCATTAGGCTTCCTGCTCAGTGGGGAGTTTGCTTCTCCCTCTCCCTCTGACCATCAATCATGCTCGCTCATTCTCTCTTTAAAATAAATACATTTTAGAGAATCATATAATATACCATGTTGTCTGTTTCCCCCACCAGTCTTCTTACGAGAAGAGACTAAGGTTTGTTTGTATTTTTATTCCCAAGGCATGGTATAGTTGCTGTTTTGGCATCCCACCCAAATGGAAGGATCAGGAAAGATTCCTCACTGTATTAAACCCTGCTCCCTCAGGGTCTCATAAAATAGGAATGCACAAAACAAAAGAGAGACAGTCAAAGACATCCATTCTTCATTGTTCCAGATCATCAAAAGGTGTGCGGAAATTTTCATGGGACCACACACAACCGAAGACACTTTTATCCACCCCATGTTGTCCCAGCAGTGGAATAACTAGGAGAAATGTAAGGGTCCTGAGACTCCTATATGCATTTGGGACAGTCTTCTCCTGGCTGTTGAAATTCTGCAAGGTCACAACCATGGAAGTGACTGCTTGTTTCTTGCTGTTGTGTTTTTCAGGTAACACCTGATCTTAGCATTCCTACCTCTGTAGGACTTTCATGTAACTTACATGAATGTTCTCGAGTTCAAACAATACTGTTCATGAATTTTAAGTGGCAAATGCAGAAACCTAGAAGCAATGCCATCATGTCCAAAGAACAACCTTATCAACTAACATCATTACCTTTGAATGTCAAATTCCTGAAAATGCAACATTTAAGCCTATACTTCAGAATAATTTATTGGATTACCAGAGCTATTAACATAACCTTTTAATTGAATCAGCATTACAAGTCTCTGGTCAGGAGAAAAGCAATCCTTTCAAACCGATTTTTCAGGAATAATGCTGAGTAACCTCGGTGAATGCATGAATGAATGAATGAACTAATGACTGCCTTCTAAACCAGCTCCATTTTCCCTCTTCCACTTAGTACTCTGCATAATCACTTCCTTTGATTTCATGTTGTACTACACAGCCAGCAACACAATCTGATTTTAGTTCTAGAAGACAACAAATGTAAGGAAGAAATTTGGCCGCTGTCACAAAAACGCATCAGGGACGTTTTAGATGACTCCCCCAAAGATGTCTTTTTGAAGGTACTACTTTTCAATCAAGAGAAGAATTGAAGAAATTTTTCAACCTTTCAGAAAAGATGGGGTAGATAGGTTTATAGTGCCTGCCCTGGAAGAATATCAAAGTACATTGGAAGAAATTTTAACCCCAAATAACTTTTAAATATATCTTTCTCCATAATTTCAGAATCTAAATGATTCTCAAAAACATCACTTCACTCATAATGCCATCTTCATCTTTTGTCACCCATGTAGTTCATTTCCATGAGGTCTTTTCATTCCTTCTTCCCTTCCCCTTCTTTCTTTTCTTCCTTCCTTTTTTCTCTTCTTCCTTCCTTCCTTCTTTTTCTCTTTCTTTACTTTTTTCTCTTTCTCTCTTGTGTCCCTCCTTTCCTCCCTTTTTTATTTCCCTCTCTCCCTTCCTTCCTTCTTATTAGTCACTAGACCTAGACACACACACACACACACACACACACACATATATATATATATATATATTCCAAAAATAACTAAATTAATAGTTATATTTCATTGTTGTGAGAATCAGTTTTATATAGTCCTCACAACAATGAAGTATAACTATTAATGTAGTTATTTTGGAATTTGAGAAATTGCATCTCAGGGATATGGAATAACTTGGCCAGGGTAAGAGTAGAGCCAGAATTTAAAACCAGGACTGAAAGAGTCAAAGATCCATAGTCAGTTCATTTTAGTAGTTTGTTTCTGATATTAAGAAAGAAAATCATTGTTGAAAAACAGTAATGTCTTTTGGGGCTTATTAAAAGTTAATTTTATAAAGCTAATGAAAAGAAAGAAGAAAACTTGAAAAATATAAGATAAATCAAGAATATAGCTTCTTTTTATAGCCCCAAGGAAAGGATAGAGAAGAGAAAAATAGAACTGAACAAGGATTAAATGCTAGTTTCTTCAAGACTCTTCTTGATATATTATAGAAATTGATCATGTGTCTTTAAAAACCATAATATAATTATCTAGGTGCAATTCTTCAAGTCTACTTTGATATTCAAAGACAGCAACGATGGCTGCCAGGGACAGAGAATAAAAATACAGATACAGACACGTGGGAAAGGACATCATTTACAGAGAAATCCAAGATATCTTACTGCTGGTTACCCTGCTGTCTCCTTATCAATTAGCATATGTTCCTCTAAAGATAGGAAATGGAATGTTTGGGTTTCTGTTGAGGGATTTCCAGTCAAACAGATGATTGGTTAAGTGATTGGATGCTCTTAGGGTGGGTTCCAAAATCCTTAACTAATTGGTCTTAAGGATTTTGGATCTCTAGGGTCATGTTCTCTGGTGTCCCAGCCTCATCTCCAGCTCTCCTGTTTGGTTTTCCATGCTCCTCCATCACTGCCCTTCTGTGTTGTTTCCAGGGTACTCTGCCCTGGCTCCTCCTGTTTCAGAATCTCTACTTTTTCACTGCATTTTCTTCACTCATTCCCTCTCCCATTCCCTCTACCCCCTGTAAACTCTTCTTACCCTTCTTATTTATTTTTCATGTCTCTGCTTATACTTTCCTTAGCTAGGTTCTCCAGATAGCACAGGTCATGTATATCTCCTCTCTCCAGGCTGAACACTGCTAGTTCCAGATATCATTGGAAATGCTGTACATGTGGTACCTCGTTAATCCTGACAACAAGCTTTGGAGGGAATTATTGCTCTAGTTCCATGACATAGTTGGGGAAACTGAGGTATGAGTGATTAAACAATTGGCTCACTGTCTCAGGGCTGGTATGGGGAAAAACAAGAAGAGCTCTCTTGTTGGATTCCAGAGCCCATCATTCTCTCAACTGTCTCTCTTAGGAAACCCTACCTGCTCACTCCCGGCATTCTTCTCCTTGAAACACTTATCCTCATAATTGTTTGTGAAATTGGTTTTTGTCCATCTTTTGTACTGTAAGTTCCGTAAGATCAACTTCTAAATCTCAGCAGTAGCACCTGCATCTCGTGTTGTGCCCAGAACGTAGGAGATAGACAATAAATTTCAGAAGAGTAAACAAATAAAGAGATGATCAAATGGAGGGACAGATGGATGGCAAGATAAATGACTTTGTTGGCTTCTGTCTTTAAAATATGGTGCCAGGGACAACTGGGTGGCTCAGTCAGTTAAGTGTTTGTCTTAGGCTCAGGTCATGATCCCAGCATCCTGGGATGGAATCCCACATCAGGCTCCCAGCGCGATAGGGAGTCTGCTTCTTCCTCTGCCTGCTGTTCCCCTTGTTTGTGCTCTCTCTCTCTCTCTCTGAGAAACAAATAAATAAAATTAAAAAAAATATATGGTGTCAATGAATCTTGGATTTCAGGCTTTACACATAGACAAAAACCCTGCCCCTGGGGTAGCAATACTATGACCTTACACAAAGAGTGGGATTCTTGGGGCTATGAATTTTAGATGTAGTAGGTCTTAATTCACCTCAATTTTATTTTTTCAATGGGAAGCACTGATATAGGATGCCCAGATTCAGTCAAATGTTCAAGAGGTCAATAATAAAACTGGCACTGGGCAGAGGAGGGATAGAATGAAATGGGGTAGTAGACCCAAAAGATCTCCAAATTCAACTGCTCCATGTTACAGTAGTTGATGTAGTAATGATTCTTACCCAGACCAGATTTTTTCAACCGTATCTCCATCTGTTTTTAGCGTAGGTGAAGGAATTCAGAAGTGTCCTGCTAGTGCCCTCCTGTCTGGTATTCTCTGCTGCTGTCAAAGATAAGACATGGTGCGTTTTAGAAAAGCCACAGGACTGGGATATGATTCTTTCATCCAGCTGTGGAAGACACAGTGACTGATAATAACTTCAGAAACATCGCCTACTTGCCGAATGTCTGAGTTCACACAAGTCAATAATCTTAAGGCATAAAGCAATTATTTTATAGAAGTATGAGATTTGAACAACAGCTTCTGAGGAAAAAGTATTTTGCAAAGGTATTCTACTTGAAAATAGTATGGTATTTTTGTTGCTGTTGTTGTTAAGATCAAAGGCAGGACCTTTGATTTCAAAGGCAGGACCCCTCTGAATATCTTTCCTTATTTGGTGTCTGACTTGCATAGAAATACAATTCCAACCCCAAAGGTGGCATGGAAAAGGACACCGTGGAGATCAGGATTTGGAGCTAGAAGACTGTTCTCTTTCTAGAGACCTTGGGTAAGCCACTTGACCTCTCTGAGTCTCAGTGTTCTCATCTGCAACATGGAGCTAGTCCTTTAACAAACACCTGCACAGTGTCTTCCATAGGCAAAGTTTATGAATGATGGGGAGAGCTACTGTTCATCAAGTTAATACCATGTAGTAGATAACTTACCTGCATTACCTCACTCTACCCACAACAAAACCCTGTGGCAGGGCATCAGAAACAGAAACTTGAGGGGTTCAGCAACGCAGTGAGTGGAAAAGCAAGGGTCTGAACCCAAGCCCACTGACATCACCATCTTTGCACCTTTGGCTCAACTTCACACGTAGGCTTCTATACAGGAAAGGGCTCTGAAAACTGTGGAAGGCTAGATCTGTGAGTATTGTTGTTTTTGTGTATAGTCTTATTGGATTTATGTTCTCCTCTTAATTTTTTTTTCTCCACTGTTAGTTTGACGTGAAATCCTCAGGGAACCTTTCTTTATCCTCTGAAATTCCCTGGAAAAGAAATACTTTGTAGCTTACAGTAGCTTTTTCTGCCAGCCTGTCTGTGTCTCTGTCCAACTTCCACATTTTAGGGGGGAGAAGAGTCTCTGTGAGAGGCTCTCCAGAGACCCCACAGGCTGGGACAAGGAGCCAAGCCTGCCCTCTCTCTCTCTCTCTTTTTAAAGAATTTATTTATTTGACAGACAGAGATCACAAGTAGGCAGAGAGGCAGGCAGAGAGAGAGGGGGAAGCAGGCTCCCTGCTGAGCAGAGATCCCGATGCGGGGCTCGATTCCAGGACCCTGAGATCATGACCTGAGCCGAAGGCAGAGGCTTTAACCCACTGAGCCACCCAGGTGCCCTCTCTCTCTTTTTAAAAAGATTTTATTTATTTATGTCAGATTGAGAGAGAGAGAACACACAAGCAGGGGGAGCAACCAGCAGAGGGAGAAGCAGGCTCCTCGTTGAGCAGAGAGCCCAATGTAGAACTTGACCGCAGGACCCTGGGATCATGACCCGAGCCCAAGGCAGATGCTTAACTACTTAACCGGCTTAACGGACTGAGCCACCCAGGCATCCACCTTCCTGCTCTTCCTTTCTTCCCAAGAATCAGTTTCTTCAAGCACAGACCATTTTCCAGCACAGACCTACACTTCAGGAAGCACTTCCTCTCTTGAAGATAATCTACCGTAAAAGTCTTGAATGTTTGTTTTGATTATTTTATCTTTTTATATTGCATCGTATTTTCTCTAGCTTTGTTGAGGCACAATTGACAAAACTGTGTATATTTAAAGTACATAATATGATGATTTGCTGTAAGTGTACATTGTGAAAATATTACCATAATCAAATTAATTAACATAATCACCTCACACAGTTTTTTGTTTGTTCTTTTTGGTGAGAATGCATAAGATCTATTCTCTTACCATCTTTCCAGTATATAATACAATATTATTAACTATTATCACCATATGTACCTTAGGCACTCAGAACTTATCCTATAATTCATCTTATAACTGGAAGTTTGTGCCTTTTGACCAACATCTCCCCATTTCCCCCACTTGCCAGACCTTGGCGACGACCATTCTTGTGAATGTTTGCGTGAGTTTGACTTTTTTTTTTTTTTTTAAGATTCCACATTTAAATAGTGAGATCATACAGTATAGGTCTTTCTCTCTGAGTTATTTCACTTAGCATAATGCCCTTCAGTTTCATCCATGTTGTTGCAAATGACAGGATTTCCTTCTTTTTGTAACTGAATAATGTTCTCATCGATGTACATCTCTATCTGTGTAACATTTTCTTTATCTACTCACCATCCACAGACATCTAGTTGCTTCTCTGAAGCATTGGTGATTTTAAATCCTGTTGTCTCACACTCCTTCGTCACTCCTGACGCTGCTGGTTGGTTTGAAGGGGAGAGTCCACTCCCAGCAAAACAGCCAGCATCATGGTGATGCCTGGCAGCTAGGAGGTTCTCTGGGCTACTCTCCACGTTGCTTTGTAGTAAACTCAGAGTGACTCTGGGTCTCCACGGTGCCGATGCCAACACTAGGGATACACACATTCCAGAGCCACGGAGAACAAAACAGAGCGATGACAAATACAGGAGGATGTGTTATTTAGTGAGTGGAGATTGAATGGAGAGACAGAGATAGATAAAGGATAAGGCTGAGTAACTAAATCTTTAATTGTCTTCCCAATCTCAGGATGTTTTTTCCTATCTAGATGGACACATGTATGACAGTGCTACATGGTAGTATTTCCTAGGTGACCACAGGATTTATTGACCAAGACAGGTATCCTACTCCAAGCAAAAGCAGATTTAACTGAGACCTTCTGATGCTCAAGTTTTATCCATCTTTTCTAGTACACGCGGAATATAAAATAATAACCATGGTGTTGGCTGAACTATTGCTCTGTGCCAGGAACTGCTTGAGTGCTTCCTAAGGTGTGCCTATGTGGATCCAGATTTGAGCATGGGCTTCAATTATCCCTACCTCTTAGCATTCTCACCCTTAGGAACTTCCCTTGGGTACAGGCCAGTCTGAGCCTACTTCAGCTCCAGTGGGGTTAACTCTACATTAACATATAGTTAAGTCCTCAGTGAGATCAGTTTTAGCTGAGAGGGAAGGGGAAGTCAGGGATGAATACACCTTCCAATAAACCTAAAAAGGGTAAGGACTCAGTTTGCCAAGAACAGAACATAGCAGTGAGAACTCTAGCCATGCAATGTGGGGGAGAATTAGACAAATGGTGAAAGGAAGGAGGGTCAGGGGACCATATGTAGGTATTGACATTTCTCAGCAGACTTATTGGCTGCCCTGGAACCACCCTTTATTGGTTCACCTCTTCTTTCTCTTCCTAAAAAATTTTCTAACTCCTTTGCTGATCCATTCTACTTGAATTCAGAAATGGCTTTTTTCCCCCCTCCAAGGTTGGCAGCACTCCATCCTCTCAACCATGGTTCTTTTCTCTACTTTCATGGTGCATCCTTTGAGTCTGTGTCTTAAAGTTTATTTTATTCTGTTCCACTTGACTACTACTTGCTTACCTCTATCTTTGACACTATATTTTGAGCTTCCTGGTGATAGGGACTGTCTTACTTGTTTTCATACTTTCCAAAGTGCCTTGCACATAGTAGGTGCTCTATACATGTTGGTTGAAATTGAATGGCAGATGACTGAGATTTGAATTCTATGTCCTCTAAACCAAATGTACAAGGCCTCATATTCTTTCTATTAAGCACCAAATTAGTCAATCTCCAGCGGGGGAAAAAAGACTCCCCCCTTCAAACACGCACACACACTTTATTCCCTTTATGGGGCTCATGACTGTGCAGGCATAGGTCAGGGAATATTCACGACTTTGGCTGTGATGGTGATAATTGATGTTGAAGTTAAAAAGAACACCAACCAATAGACTACCTCAGTTCAAAAAAGAGACTATCTCTGACAATTATCAGCAATTCAGGAGCCAAATCAAACATTTCACGGAGTTTTGCTTACAGATTCCAGTTCCTGCATTTTTTTTCTATTCATGCATCCAAAGCGTTATCATTATAATGCCCCCTAAGCATCCTTTTCATCACTGCACCTCCTGGTCATTCTTTAATTAAAACTCCATCATAATCCCCAACTTCTTTTCCCCTTAGAAAGGAATTCTCACCTGTAGTAAATGTTTTATTTATTTATTTATTTTCATCCTTGCCGTTTTGGTAATGTAGTGGCATCATCTTTTCCAAGGACCTTCTGAGTCCTGAGTATGTCTGTTAGGTATGGGTTGGATCATGCACAGGTATCACAGGGCATGGCTTCAAGGGCATCAGGGGTTATCCAGGTGGGAAGAAAGAACCATCATGATCTTGGAAGCACAAATAAGGTTAAGTGTCCTAGTATGGTCCCTGTCAATAGGACAGAATTCAGTATGTGTTGTCCCTAACTGCCCCATCACGGAACTCCTTGTTCTGAAACTCAAACCCAGCCCAATCTGTGAATCAATCTTGCCAGACTGCAAGTAGGGAGCTTAGAAGCCCCATCCATGTGTGGACTCCAGAATGAATTAATACTGGCTTCCAGTCCTGCCACACCTACATGTGTGCCCTGAGTCAAGGTCTTTCTCCATAACCTGCAGGGCCTCTTACAGACATCATTCAAGATGAGTAAGGGGCTAAGGATGAGACTTTGTGCTTCTATTTTTCCACTTAGTCCTTTAGCTGGTTCTAGGGGAGTGTGAAAGAGGCAACATGATATATTCAATGGAAAGACCTTAAAATCTGGAGTCAAGCTAATTTAGATTCTTCTTCCCACTTCTATCTCTTACTAGCTGTTTAGTTATGGACAATTGTATAACTTCATTTTTCATTTGGGAAGTAGGAGGGATAATGTGTATAGCAACTGTCCAGTGATATTTTTATTTCTGAATTCCTTTAGATTGGAGCCCAATCTGGGCTCAATGAATCCATGGGAAGTATCACCCCAGATTTTATACTCTTCTGAGAAGTCCACCTAGCAGCTCCCTTCCATGTCTCCTTCACTTCCACCTGAGTCCACTTCCATTACTCCTTGGAAAGCACAGGAGCCCAAACACACAAACGGTGATTATATCCCTTTGGGCTTGTTATGCTGGATTGGTGGTTGCTTCCCTTGGGGCATACTTTGGCTTTTGGTTCAGTTTTCCTTGTCTTGGCCTCACCTAGACCCAGACTTCCCATCCCTCTGCCCAATGCCAGTAAGACACAGAAAAATAGAGTGTAATAGTCTTTCAGTATATAGGCTTTGGAGTTGGACAGCCTGAGTTTAAGTCCCATTGTCATTGCTTCCACACTGTACGACCTTAGGAAAGCTACTTAACTCTTCTGAAGCCTCACATCCTTTATCTTTAAAAGGAGTTTCATAGGAGTACCTAGCTCTAAGACAATGGGGAGGTGGCTAGAATCACATGAGATAATACATATAAAGCTCTTAGCAAAGTACAGAGCATATAATGAAAGCTCAATTAATATTGGCTATTAGTTTATGCTTTGTTGCTGAGCCCAGTTATGCAATAATGGTAAGCACTAATCATGAAAGGATCCTTCTGTCTTGGCTATGGCTCACCTGTCAGTAGTTGGAATCAATCCACTACAGTTTCTGCCAAGTTAGACAGCTCCTGTTTCTTCATGATGCATTTTGGGTAAAGGAACATCAGATCAGCTACACATACATTTGGGTGTGATTTTGTTCCTTTGCTTTATCTCACCTATTCACAAATGGTCTCAGACTCCAGGTCTAAAATAAGGAAAAAGTGATTCAGTCAGGATTCTATGTTTATGTCCACAGAGAAACTCTGGAGTCTAGCAGAAAAGCTATCTGCTGGCAGTCTACTACAATAATCTCAGTGAGAATCTCTAAAGGCCTGAATGAAGCAGATGTATATGAGACTGTTAAAAAACAAACAAACAAACAAACAAACAAACAAAAACATCAGTTGGGCTTGAGAATGGCCTCCATGCCAAAAATACGGAACAACTACATTTATTAGAGAATACATGTGTGGAAGTGGAGGGAGCTGCTCTGTGACTTAGAATCCTGACCTCAAAGCTTGCACAACAGGACTGAAACCCTAAAATATCCAAGCCCAATGCTAACACCCATCAGACCTCAGGGAAAGACTTCTCCAAACAAGTTGACCTATGTCTTTGGAAGAAAAGATAACCTCATCTACAAGCCATGAAGCTTGTGGGTTATGCCACTGCTGATGTGCAGGTCAGAAATGGCTTAGGAAGGAAGGAAGCATTTGAGTGATAGCAGTACTTAAAGAAAATAAAAGCACATTATTTACCTTCAAATCCTCCCTGTATGAACTATGGTTCTTTATATTGGTAACTAAAGGTAGAATTATGAATAGTTTAAGCTTTATAGAAGCATCTGATGCTAATTAATTACTTTTTTAGAAAATAAGTAAGATTTATTTAACAATTGTAATTTATGTTCTTGACAGTTTCTAAACATAAATTGCATTTTTCTTTAATTTTAATAATTTAGATGTTTGAGAAAAAATAATTTTTGAAAGCACATGAAAAATAATTTCTTATATCTTGGGTTTGCTTTATGTTTTTGATTAAAATGTATTCAAATTTTGTATATTTTGAACATAATTTCATTTCCATTTTTCATACCTTAGATCATTATTACCAATAGACTCAAACTCAGTAGAAATCTTGATAAGAATAATTTAATTAGTCATTTTGCTCAAAAGGAAGGTAAAAATGAATTTCATGAAGTAAATATGTAATAATTTTTGAATTAAGTATGCTTTTACTTACTTAAACTTCGGATACCCATCAAATGAATATCTGTACATGTGCAATATTAATTAAGTTCAGTCATCCTTGTTATTTTATAGACTTTCAATTCTGTAATGATAATAGCTTTACATATTTAAAAATATTTTATCATTAAGGAGATGTATTGTTAAGATAGGGGAAAACGTGTATTTCATTAAGCAGTCTACACGCTTGAATTATAACATTTAAATGTTCAGACATAAGGTAGGTAGGCTTCCACTTGTACTCCTGACACAGGAGTAAGGTTGGGTATGCATGTACCTGCTCACTTATATAGTTCTCTCACTCAAGGCTGATGAGACAGAAACAGGAAAAATGAACGCAGTGATGCCAGTTTGAAAACCAAGTAATCAGCCAGCCAGCCAATTAACTGACCAAAGATATGGAACAGATACCAACAGAAAGTAGCGACTGAATCAATTTCTGCCTGCTTACACCTTAGACCTTACTCCCAAAATATAGTCACTCTGAACTCTGAATGCATTGCCCATAATTTTAGACAAACTTGTCTTTTTAAAAATTTATGGGTTTTCATTGTTGTTATTGTTGTTTTTTGAACTCATGACCCTGAGATCAAGACCTGAGCTGAGATCAAGAGTCGGACACTTAACCAACTGAGCCACTCAGGGACCCCCAAATATTATGTTTTTGAAAAGAAAGGCAGAGGCAGCTTACAGAATCTTTCATTTCTGATTTGATCATGTTCAATCCATTGGCTACCTAATGAAGTGGAATTCATGATACACTTAATTCAGAAAGTCAATCTCCAGGAATTCTGACATTCTTAGAAACATAGATAATGATTAGAGGTGACCAGGGACAGAGAACTGCCATTAAGAAAGACTGATCAGAGACTCAGGAGAACAAATTTCCCATTTTGAGTCCCTCATTGACTAACTGAAAAATGTTACCTAGATGCTATTCAAATGCTACCTGAATGCTATTCAAATGGCATTATCTCACATGCAATAACACACACACACACACACACACACACACATAAGACCACATCATCATCATCAGCTCTGGGCTTTGAGTTTAGAAAGGATTATGTCAACACACTTTGTGTTTTAGTGTGTGTGTGTGTTCTATAGATCAATGAATAGACAGCAAATTTATTCTTCTGAGAGTAGGTATTTAAGAAATTAGCATGGATTAGGAAACCCTTTTTCAAACATCTCTTTGGATTTACTTGAGAAGGTTGTATGAAACAATGAAATCATTGTTCTGCACAAGTCTACTCTCCTAGGGAGTAACATTTTGCTATCTGGTTCCATTGCTTTGTAGCTGAGTGTGTGTTAAGTCTGAGATCTACATATAAACCACAGGGACAAATGGGTTCCTCACTGCCACAGTGTATATTTGTAATCAGACAAT
Organism: Mustela nigripes; assembly: GCF_022355385.1. NCBI lineage: Eukaryota > Metazoa > Chordata > Mammalia > Carnivora > Mustelidae > Mustela > Mustela nigripes. The sequence goes on from NC_081562.1 coordinate 27,613,948, forward strand.
CAATATGGCTAGCATGTGCCAACTTCACCAGAGAAGGGTCAGTGAGCCTGTCTGAGATTCATGATACTAGAGAAACAAGGTGAAGAAGCTGTATGAATGGGCTTATTGTTTGCCTCTATTTTAAATGTTCTCATTTTTCACAACATTTGATGGGGAGCTTTTAAAAGGCCTTTATTGATAGAGATACTCATTAAGTGTTAGTTTAAAAAGAGGTGTTCTTGATGTAATGTAATAGAATCTCCTTTTGCATAAGCCTTTTTATCCTGGCGTATTAGGAGTACTTTGCCAAGCTAATCCTATCACCAAAATCCAAGATGTCATTCACAGCAACCAAGAAAACTGCCTTCTAGATTGAAATTCAATCTAGAAATTTCAGATTTCTAGAATATTGGCTATTCTAGAATAGAATATTTGTTAGCTCCAATACTCCTTGAAGACTGGCATAAATTTGGCACATGACTTTGTTTCTCTGTGATAAGTAGACTCTGAATAGATTTACTCATTCACTAACCTTTTATTGAACATCTACAATATACTGGGTACGGTGCTGGGTGGTGAGATAAAAAAGCTGAGGTCCTAACCTTCTAATGAGAGGAGAGACACGTGGATACTTTGATAACCATGCAGTGTGATAACCGCAACGTAAGTGCAATTTATGTTGTGCAGGTATACAGGTGACATAGGCAATCTGGGCCAGTTAGCAAGTTTGAATAGAGCATCTATTCTCAAAACCTCATCTCAGAACCAGTAGAATCAGCATCACCTGGGAACTTACTAGAAATACAAATTCGTAGGCCCGAACTACTGAGTTTTAAACTCGGGGGGTGAACCCCACAGTCTGTGCTCTCATGTGCCTTCCAGCTGATTCTGATGCTTGCTCAAGTTTGAAAAACACTAGCCTAGAGCCATCATTCTCAAATTCTGGTGCACTTTAGTTTCACCTGGGGAGTGCTTAAAACTCCCAAAGCTCAGGCCACAACCCATACCAATTAAATCAGAGTCACCAGGGGATAGATGAAGTGATGTCTGTGTCAGGTTTTCAAAGTCAAAGAAGAGATTTCCAGGAAGACATTTAGTGAGAAGACATTTCAAGCCGAGAGAAGATTTCACAAAGGCTCAGAAGCGTGAACAGCTCTGTATATTAGAGGAAAAGCAGCAATGTCGCTGAAGCGTAGACTTTGAAAGGAAAAGTAAAGGAAGAATGACTTGGAGCAGTCAGCAGGCCGGGAGGCAGTCCACAGAGAGCTATGATGTGGAGAATGAATAGCATCATGGTTTTGTTTTTGTTGGTGGTGGTCTTTGTCGGGAAATGAGTTTGAATTCCACTTTACTACCAAAGCATCTTACTTCCTGGGCTTGGTTTCCCTAGGAAAACCATTCCTCTTAGCTGAGGCTGTTTATAATTAAGATCAATGATTATTTTGGCCTTGACAAAACTAAGCCCTGTGCACCTCAGAACAAAAGGACAGAGGGTTGGTGGCATTTAAGTCAGAAAAGAGGATTTGGGACAAAGTAAAGAACTTCGGAAAAGGAAGGGATTGCTTTAGACTTTAAGTTGCTTGGATTTTGTTTTTTGTTTTTGTTTTCCAGCTGAATCAGAGAGGGACTCTAGAATAAGAGCGTCTGCCCTCTAAGAAATCAAAACCAGATCCAGGAAGTGGGTGGAAAGAGCCTTCTAGAGCCCCAACTGCCACGTGTCTTCTGTCTGCTGCGGGCACAGCAGCTGCACAGACCCCTTTGGTTGGGAGGCAAGATGCGATCCTTTCGGTCCCATGACCTCAACTTCCTCTCTAATGGCAGAGAAGAGAGAAGCTCTTCTAACTGAGCACAGGAGAGTGTGACAGTTATTTTGGATGACAGGTTTCTTGGCCATAAGGGCTACTGAGTGGAATGTGCACACATGTGCTTGTGTCACAGGAAGGAGAAGGATTACAAAGAGGCAGGAGTGGGTCCATTCTTTGATTGGTATAATATGAATATTTCTGAAAGACTGAGATGGGTAAAAACTTCAAGCCACAACCATCTTTCATCTTGGTGAAGGGGGCTGTGGTGGCTGAATAAAGCATCAAGCACCCCCTACACACCCGTCCTCTCTTCTGGATCCCCTTGAACATTTCCAGGGTGTCAGAGATTCTAACAGAATCTGCTCTTTGGATTCAAGTTCAACTCTAACTGGGTGTTCACATTCACAGACTGCTGACAAGATCAGAGCAACTATGAATCCGCTGGAGGCTCTTAACACCCAAGCCGGTACTAACGTCATTAGGCTCTAATCTCTACCTTTGAAATATGCAATATGATCTATGAAAGGAAAGGGAACATATGCAGTGAAAGGAGGTGGTGTGCATACGCTGTGGACAGGACATATCAGGGGACCGAGCCTAAGGTTGTAGGTGGCAATGTAGTCTCGTTTGCATGTGAGGAAGCTGGTCACGTGATTCCCAATTGGATTCTATTAACCATTTGGCATCATCTTGCATCTTCATATATCACATCACATGATATATTTGGAAGAAAGGACCAAGTCTGGTTCCTGCTGACAGGTGATTTGGTTTTCCTTCTTAGTGAATTTTCATGGGTCTTGTTTGATTGACTCCTTATTATATATGGAAGGCTTCCTCTGGGCCAAGCTATGATAAGCACTTTATATGGCAATGTGATAGCATAGTTCTCAAACCGCAGGCTTTGGAATTGGTCTGCCAGGTTTATCCCTTTGGATACGTCACCTAATCTAGTCTAGTCTCATATGTTACAGTGCAATAATAGTAATAGCGCTTGCCTCATTGGATTAATATGAGAATTAATGAACAAATCTAGGTAATATGCTTACTTTAGTGCCTGGCCCATAGGAAGCATTCGAGAAATGTTACACACTGCCATGAACCATTATTTCTACTAAGTATGTCCACCTCTCTCTCTTTGCAAAGTGCAAGGGAACAAAAGATTTTGAGAATTTAACTTCTGGTCCAAAGTCCCACAACCTGTTAAGTGGGAGATTTGGGATTCAAGCCCAGTTCAAGGGGTGGAGTCAGGTCCGACTCCTCCCCGTTACACCAGACCGCCTTCACCACAGTTTTTTTTTTTTTTTCATTCAACCATTTAAATCTACCTCTCCTCTCCTTCACAAAATGATTACCACTTTGTCCAATGCATAATTTCTTCTCAATTCTTACCATTTTTCTGCCTGTTTGATTCTTCTCCTCAGTTTGCAATTGGACGGTTGCATTTCTGCATCATACTCACAGTTTTCAATATCATCTGTGATAAACTAGCCATTTTGCTTCCACACATTCCTAAAGATAAGACTATTTCTTAAGAAAAAGTCGAATAAAGCAGAAACAGATTCTCAGATGTAATCGTTGTGATGTGCAATGAATATCTGAGCACTCGCAGGGTCATTACACTTTCAAATATTCCTTTTCGTGTCTGCATGGTAAAGACTCAGTAACACTCTTCTAAAGACAGCTGGCTATTGTAGTCTGGCTGAAAAGCTTCACCAACAGATCTGTGCTCAGTTTGACAATGAGAGAACAAAGATGGTGCAAGTTTTAAATATATGTGTTCATGTATTCATAAAAATCACATATATGTATATATGTATGTATGTGTATATGCACATATACACGCACATACACACTTCTCTAATCATTCTGCACTATTAAGCAGTATATACTTGGGCTTCTATGGGCTGCATTCACAAGCTGCCATAAACTGAAGACAAACAATTCAGTCCCCTACCAACCTCCTGAATTGAAACCACTGAACTTCGGTGGTTTTCCTAGGACTTTTGGGTAGAGATAATTTGAGAAGTCAGTGATCAGAAGTTCATTGCTGTCACTCATATATGATAGCAAACAGGGTCATTGTAGTCCTGTATTATCAATTAGGGGCTTCACAATTATAACAAGACACAGCTGCATAAGTCCGGACCAGCAGCAATGAATGCAATGTATTTGTAAAAATGTTGTCAATCGGCATGGTTCTCTGTTTGGTTTTTTCTTTGTTTTGTTTTTGTATTTTTTGCTTTGTCCCCAGTGGCCACATAGCTTTGGTTTCCTGGGGACAGGAGCTATACATTGCTCATTCTTTTCAACAGCCCCTCCAGGAGAATAGTACTTGGTATATGTTTTTTACTCCATGAAGTATATTTAACTTAAACTCACATTTTTAAAAATTCTTTAACTGGGCAGGGAGTTATGAGTTTTTAAAATGTCATTTTTTCCTCTAAATCTTTTAAAACCAGTTCAGCATTTATTTATTATTATTATTTTTAAAGATTTTATTTATTTATTTGGCAGATGGAGATCCCAAGTAGGCAGAGAAGCAGGTAGAGAGAAAAGGAAACAGGCTCTCTGCTGAGCAGAGAGCCCAATGTGGGGCTCGATTCCAGGACCCTGGGATCATGACCGAAGCTGAAGGCAGAGGCTTTAACCCATGGAGCCACCCAGGCGCCCCTGGTTCAGCATTTACTGAGCACTCATTGTATCCAAGATGTACTTTGGGAGAAATGTGAGGAAGTGCTAGACAGAGGGCAGACAAGTCCATCTCTACCTTCAGGGAGCTCCCAGACTGATTGCATTATAGACCAGTATCTAAATAATTATCAAGCTACAGATCTTGCCTCTGGGCTCTGAAAGTCTAGCCACATTCTCAAGACAGACATAGCATCACTTCCTGTGTTAGGCTTTATAAACAGAAAGCAACGCATACATGGTGCCCTTTACTTTTTTTACATTAGCTTTTTAGGTTGCAAAACTCAGGAAAACCACATAAGAGGAAGCTCAACTTCTTTTTTTTTTTTTTTCGCTTCCAATGTATAAACATACTTGATAATATGAATTATTGAGAAACAGCTCCCAGTTGACGCAGGCTCTGGGCCACATGTTCACCCTTTCTCTAGTGACCCTTCAGATCTTTATGCCTTACACATTGGGACGATAGTTACCAAGTTAGGAGGTAGCAGAAAGGGCATGTCCATTTACGACTGTACCACGGCCATTCGGTAATCACAGCTATGCCACAGTGAGCACTCCTAGAGGATAAATGGGGGGGAAATGGAGGTTCTAGGGGACTTGGGGGTTCTCAGACACTTCAAAATGACTCTTTTCTTTTTTTAAAAGAATTTATGTATTTATTTGACAGAGAGAGCACATGAGCAGGGGAAGCAGCAGGCAGTGAGAGAGGGAGAAGCAGAAGCCTGATGTGGGACTTGATCCCAAGACCCCAGGATCATGACCTGAGTTGAAGGCAGATGCTTAACCTACTGAGCCACCCAGGTGTCCCTCAAAACGGTCATTTTCCGTGTCCTACCTCATTGGAATATTTCATCCGAGATCTATCTCTTCTGTTATTCTACACATGTATCCTTAATTGTGCCATTTTGTTCCCATGTTAGGGACCTGTGTGGGAAAAGCTATAGATTCTGTCCGTAAGGAATTTATGTCTGGCTAAACCATTTGAAGGCCAGAGATGTGTTGCTCTCACTCCTGACCCTTCTGAAGGAACAACTGTTAGGTTCTGAAACTTTATATACAGTATTTGCTTTAAAAGACTACAGCACAGGAAGTCCCAAAATACACCACAGAACATGAATAGGTTGTGAGTGATATTACACTGTAGCTTAACGCATGCTGTAGCCAACGGCAAGAGCTCTCATAACTAATTATATTCATTTTGCACTTAACAGAGACATTCAAAGTATAGATCTTAAAATGTGTAAGTTGAACTTCTGTTAAAATTACTCTCTCCCTAGGGAAAATCATTCCCTTTTCTAGCTATACTTCAGGCTATAGTCATAGGCTGCCAAAACACTTCATTTAATTGAGGGAAAGGTCCATCCAACTGTTGTCAGGGATCATGTAACAACCAGTTGTTTGGCTGATTTTTTTTTTTAAACCTTGTAACTATACGTTTGTTCTGGTGACCCAGCCTGAGGCTACTTGAGAGAGACATCTGAATTGAGAGTTGATTTAACCAGGCAATGAAAGGAACACTGTGCATCCTTACAGACTTTTGGCATTTTATAAAACTTCCACATACATGATCGCATTTAAGTATTCCCAAAGTCTCTGCTGGTAGAGGTAGGATTATTGTCCCTGATTTTCAGATGAAATATTATTTCAGAAATGGCAGAGATGGGTTTTAAACATAGGTGTTCTTCTAAATCCTGATATTTTCCCACATCACATTTCTAAAATCTAGCATGTGCCAGGATAAATCTTTGCCAGAATCATGTTTCCAATCTGATTGTTGATATCAAAATGCCAATGCTGCTTAGTTCTCTCTTAATGTATTGCGTGCATAAGTCAGATTCTAAGCCTGGAATTCTCTAAAAGGAAACTCATGTGTTTCCGATGTCAAGAGGAACTACCGGGAACCAGGGAAACAGTATGGCATGTATTAGTAGCCTTGGGTTTCTTCTTCAGTGTAGAAATAAGAAATGCCTTTAGTTCTGGACTTGACCTGGAATTTGTCTTACACTAGATCACTAAGGACAACCAGTTGTGGTAGACAAAGCAGTGGAATTAGGGCTGTAAATTAAACTCCAAATGCTTTCAGTAGAATGCGACTTAAGATCACATCAACCCATATTCACATGGTCGCTAGAACAAGCAGGACATAGTGTAAATATTGAGGTGGTGGTGGGGGAGTCATATGCCCTGTTTTGCCCAGAACAGTCCTGATTTATTGCCAGTCAGGTCCTATCTGCTTAAAGATACTAACCCCTTCACTCTCAAAAATTACATGGCCAGGGGTGCCTCGGTGGCTCAGGGGGTTAAGCCTCTGCCTTCAGCTCAGGTCATAATCTCAGGGTCCTGGGATCCAGCCCCACATCAGGCTCTCCACTCAGCGGGGACCCTGCTTCCTCCTCTCTCTCTGCCTCCTACTTGTGCTCTCTCTTGTGCTCTCTCTCTCTCTGTCAAATAAATAAATAAATAAATAAATAAATAAAATCTTTTTAAAAAATTACATGGTCAATCTAGTTAGAATAGATACAAAATCAAAACATACTCAGAAACTGTCCTCAAGATTATACTATGATGGAGACATAAGAAAAGTATACCTGTACGTATAAAGTCAAGCAGAATATTCCCGACAAGCAAATGTTGGGGGAGTTTAGAAGTATGTATTTAGTTGGGGTTAATGAGGGAGGATATATCACTTTATGTCATTTTCCACAGCAATGATGAGTTGTCAAAAATGTTGGAATAGAAGGAAAACATGTGCTAGTATTGAGAAGTGTGGTTCAGATGTCATTCTCCATTGAGGAAGACCTATTTTGTTCTAGGTCCTTTGGCTAAGTCACACCAGGCAATCTGAAAATTTCTATCAGTGAGGGCGCTAACTGCAGAAAATTCATAATGTCTTAGCTGTGAATCTGTACTTCTGGCTAATTCTGTTCCTATTTCCCCCTGCTCAGGCTGATGCAGGTGTTGGTATGAGTGTCGCGAAGGGTGATGCTTCTGAAACGAGAAAGCACTCTACAAAAATGCCCATTAAAAACACTTCCTGCCCCCTCCTCCCCACCCCTTTACCCCCCTACCCCCACTCTCTATTCTTTTTTTTTTTTTTAAAGATTTTATTTATTTATTTATTTGACAGAGAGAAATCACAAGTAGATGGAGAGGCAGGCAGAGAGAGAGAGGGAAGCAGGCTCTCCGCTGAGCAGAGAGCCCGATGCGGGACTCGATCCCAGGACTCTGAGATCATGACCTGAGCCCAAGGCAGCGGCCCAACGCACTGAGCCACCCAGGCGCCCCCCCCCCCTCTATTCTTGAAAGGAAAGTGCCTATTTGAACCTCACAGTCTTTGGTGGTGAGACTATAAATTCTAGGCTGGTCTCTATTGTGAACGCTCTTTATCTGATTATTTAAAGCCTTCTACTTTATGGTTACTTCCTCTATTGAACTATTAAATCTCCACCGGTAAGGACCTGTCTCCATCACCCACCTATTTCACAGCTGTTGTAGGAGACACTGTTTGCTGCCTTGCTCAGGTATTTATTTTTAAAACTTTCATGTCCGTTTGTATGTGAATTACACTAGGCACTGTGGGTGATAAGAAAGAAAAGTGGTAAATAATGGCTTTTGACCTTAACAGAGGACCACACATCATAATTTGCTTGGACAGTGCAGGTTTGTGCCAGGTTCCTGATGTAATTATTAATAAAAATCTCTTTTCACTCTCAAAAGTGTTCCAATTTAGATAATAAATGATATGGTCCCCTAGACCTTAGAGGCCTTAAATTCCGTTAGGGAGACAGGAGACACAAACAGAAAAAGACAACTAACACAACAAAGGAGTGCATGATGAATGTCAAATACACGATCTGCGCCGTCAGGAATGGAACCACGTTTTAGGAGGAGAGGCTGCCGAAGGCGTCAGCCATCTGGTAGACTGCCTCGGGATGAGGCTAAGGTCGGCTCTTGAAGAACACGTAGAATTCAAACAGGTGGTGAAGAAAGATCAGGCAATCAGCCCTTCACTTGAGACACTGCTAAAATCAAAGCAAAGCATAATTTTTTCAACGTGAATAAGTTCTTGTAGAAATGATTTCCTCTCTCCTAACCAAGCTGATGTTTCAGGCAAACCAGCTTGGCAGCTTGAGCAGGAAATCCATTTTGGTCTCTTTAAATATATGGATGCTTTCCAAATGTTCACTTTGTCCCCCCTACCACATTAATGAGCCATTTGCCTTGCTGACACCGTCACCATCCCATGGCTGTGGAGAGACCAGAGCACATGCCGAGTCATGGAATCCCGGAGGGCACTTTGGGCTTCGATGACAGTTCCAAGATGTGGAGCTCCACACATCACCCATTTCCTACTTGGCCGCCTTTTCAACCACCCTCTTGGTCCATTTGAGCACAGGGACACCAATGTGAAGAAAATGCCGGGTGGGAACACATGCATCAGGCCACACGGTTTTCAAGGCCTCTTAAGGAAGTGCTGAATAATGTCTGTCATTTTTACTTATGATTCAAAGTGTCTGCAATGAATAAAGTTGAGTTTAATGCTTTTAAGGTGTGAGTGTCACAACTACCCTGGCTTCTTTGAGTATCATTCCATTAAATTACGTATACATGGCTGTTCTCTTCTTAGAGCTTAATTACATCAATGGTTTTTAGATTTTCTCTTCTTTAAGAATGGAAATCTTTCATTCAAGCAAAGTCTTAGAGAAAAATGCTAAGTTGTATGAGACAAAGTCTGCTAGTTAGCAACCCAATATACACTCTCTTCTTCTTTCTTGCTAAGGAAGCCCCAGTTTTTATTTGGGGTGCAATATACCCACCTTAAAATAAGAAAACCCAGACTTCCCAGCTTTCCTTTTATCCGAAGGTAGTTACATGACAGAGGTCTAGCCAAAAGAACATACAATATGAAGTGTTCAAGAAAATCCATCAACGAGGACTAAACCATTTGGCACGTACTTTTTGCTCTTTCCATTTCCCTCTAGCCTGCCTGAGCTGTGGACATAATGGCTGGAGCTCTGGCAGCCTTCTTGAGAACATGAAGATGGGGCCATAGCCCAAAGAAGTAGGAACAGAAAGCCATAAGGAACTTGGATATCTACTGATATCATGGAACTACCATACCAACTCCTGAACTTCCTACTTGTGGACTTATTATAGAAAAACTACTCTATGTCACTTATTTCTTTGTTACTTATTTACAGGTTTCTGCAGTAGAGAAAAAGAGCAATTTAATGTTAAACTGTTAAATGTTAACCTGTTGAATGTTAAACTGACAAATAGGACAATTCTCTGGTTGAAATAAAGGTAAATGGAGACTAGAGTTTCACCTCCCATAATATTTGAATTATAAACTATTTACCAAACAATGTTGGGTTAATGTAGCTTTTCTAGAGGCACTAACAATGAAATAGCAGACCATCTCTAAATTATTTAATCTTTTTAGAGTCAGTTCCTCTGTATTGACTGTAGAATGCCCTTGAGGTAAAAATGTTGGCGGGAACTATAATTTCTTTTTCTATTACTTCAGAGCAAGTGCTAGCAAATCCAGAGTGCTCTGATCCAGACTTTAACCACCATTGAATAATATCCCTTTTCCAGTTTAAGCACAAAAACACAGGTACAAAAGAATAGAAAGAGGGGAAGATACTTACGAACTGCTCGTCATTTTATTTATACTACACCATGCAATCACCACTACAAACTCATAAGGTGGGAGATCCAAGTGTTCTCTAACTCTGGCAGGTCCCATTCATATCAAATACAATGAAAAGGGTGTCCACACAATGGACCCCTAAATTAGAGGGTATGACTAGCTTTACTTACCTAACATTCCTTTCTTTGCAGAACCAGCCTCCATTCCACAGCAATCTTGTACATCTGTATGGCTCAGTGAGCCTATTTTCCTTGCCTATTTTTGGTCATTTGACCCAAGCTCCATCCATCTGATTCTCCACAGTTAATTAAAAAAACATTCCTAACCAAAAACTGACCAATGAGAAGACTCATGAGACTTTACCTGGAGCAAAGGGGAAAGGTCTCTTCTACCTCTTGGATCTTGATTGTAAGAAACATGTGAGCCTTCAAGCTTCTAATGGCTATCTCACTGCTGTGTGTCAAGAGCATACCTGAAAATGGAACTATAAAATTATTTGAGAACACAGAACCAGTCAGGTAAAACATACTGGACTTTTTTAGTTACATGGGTCTGTTAATACTTTTTTCTTAAAAAGCTTTTTGGTTTCTGTTTTTGTCATTTGCTATCAAAGAGTTTCAACTAATGCAGGTAACTGTTGCCATCTCTATGAGGCTCTGAGAAATTAAATGACTTGGCCAAGCCTAGTCAGTAATTGACGGAAACAGGATTCTAATATAAGACAATCTGGTACTCACATACATCTTCTTTTCATTACACTATGCTGCCTCCCCAAGCTGATAAATCAATCACAATTATGGAAATAATGTTGATGTATCATTAGGCTTTCTAAAATATATTATTTCTACAAATACAGTTTACATGTCCTAAATTTTATGCTAATTCTATTTGGTAAATTTTCAAAGCTGAGTTATCATTGTTTGTTATGAAAACATTTCCATATTCACTAAGGTATGGAGAATGTTTTCTGAGACCCATCAACAAATCCTTTTTGAACACTTACTATGTACATGGTGTTGGATTCATTGTTAACAAGGAGATAAAAGAATGAAACGAATGGAAATAACAGTCTGGAGCACAAGGTATTTTTAAGTCACTATATAGTCCAAGACAGAAAGTGGTAAGTGTCGTAACACAAACACAGGAAAAAATACTATAGCAAAATGGAGTAGGCTGGTACGGACGATGTTATCTGAGCTAGGTAATGGCGATCATATACGACTAAATGTGAGGCGATGTGAATAGGACATTATAGGCCAGACAGAGCTTTCTGCAATGATGAAAATGTTCTATATCTTCCCTGGGTAACATGGTAGATACTGGCCATGCATGGCTATTAAACATTTAAAATGTGGCTAATTCAATAACTATATGGCTAATGTCTACTGTTTTGGCCAGTGCAGTTCTAGAGAAATAGCCTTTCAAATAGCATAAGCAAATGTAGCGGATGGGAAGAATGGAAAGCACAGGGTTCGCAAAAATGATAGAGCAAGCCATCTATTTCAGGTGGAATCATGCTCAGAAGGAAGAGAGTGAAAAATCATATTCAGTAAAGTTGACTGGGTCTAGATGGTCAAAGATTTCCACTCTGGGCTAATGGTGGCTTCTGAGCTAAGAAGTGGTAAGGCCAGCCCACTCCAGTGGGAAAACTGAACCAGCAGCAAGGGGTGTGTAGAACTAGAAAGGATCCAGCAGAGAAGTAGATGCACACTGGAGACCACAGTGAGGGTCCAGACGAGTTCACGAAAGACCCTGAGTGACAAAGGAGGCGTTGTCAAAAAGACGGATGTGAAATCCATTGTGAAAGAAGAAACAAGAGAGGGACACCTGGGTGGTTTGGTGGGTTAAGCCTCTGCCTCCAGCTCGGGTCATGATCTCAGGGTCCTGGGATCAAGCCCTGCATCGGGCTCTCTGCTCAGCACAGAGCCTGCTTCTCCCTCTCTCTGCTTGCCTCTCTGCCTACTTGTGATCTATGTCTGTCAAATAACTAAATAAAATCCTAAAGAAGAAGAAGAAGAAGAAGAAGAAGAAGAAGAAGAAGAAGAAGAAGAAGAAGAAGAAGAAGAAGAAGAAGGAGAAGAAGAAACAAGAGAACTACCAATTAGAAGGTTTGGAAGGTGAGGAAGAGGAATATATTTTGGAGAAGAATGGAAGAAAAATTATCCGAGAAACAGATTTGGTGGTAGAGCTATCTTATTTAGAGAAACATTCTGAGTTAAATTTTCAACCTTTTGAGCATCAACAGATAGTGTTAGAAATATAAGTACAGAATTAAAGAGAAGTGTTTAAAAATGGGGTAGAAATTTGGGAATTATCTGCATATAGATTTGGGATCTGCAAACTATAGCCCTCAGGCCAAATCTGGTCTTCCACCTGTTCTGTAAGTACAGTTTGATTGGAATACAGCTGCTCTCATTTTTTTCCCTATTATCTCTAGCTTCTTTGCAGTATAAATACAGAGTTCAATAGTTTCAACAAACTGTTATGAAGTTGAAATTATTTACTCTCTAGCTCTTTACAGAATACATTTGCTGACCCTGATATAAGTGATAGAAATCACCCAAATCCATGAGACCTCAGGAATTTTACTATAAGAAATTCTGTTCATTAGAATGCAATATAATGCTCTGTTAACTTTTACTATGATATTGATATATCTGTAATATATTAATATTCAGAGTGAAAATACAGAGATCCTCTATGATCTTAAAATATTTCCTGGATCACCAAGAAAAGATAAATTATCCCCTATATAAAAATGTATTAAATGGGGGCACCTGGTTGGCTCAGTGGGTTGGACCTCTGACTTTGTCTTGGGTCATGGTCCCGGGGTCCTGGGATCGAGCCCCACATCAGGCCCTCTGCTCTGAGGGGAGCCTGCTTTCCCTTATCTCTCTCTCTGTGCCTGCCTCTCTGCCTACTTGTGATCTCTGTCTATCAAAATAAATAAATAAAATCTTTTAAAAAATGTATTAAATGTATCATATTTTTGTCTAGATACTTAGGAATGGGTTCTCCTTTGGTGATTTATATTTGATTATCAATTAACCATAGTATTTTGTTAGGCAGAACACTTCATTCTCTGTCTATGCCAAATGAGATATATTTTAAGCCATATGAAATTCTCACTTCATTAAAGTTTCATCAATTAATGGAAACTAAATAGCATCTGAAGTGTCAATTTCAGGTTCAAACTTGAGTGATCAGAGGAGTAGGGACAGCTATTTGCATCTTACAGGGAGAATATATTTACATTATCAGTATAATTTTTAAAAATGAGGAGAGAAGGCAGGGAGAGAGGGAAGAAGGAAGGAAAGAGGGAGAAATACAGGAAGAAGCAAAGAAAAAAACAGGTGGAATGAACATGGACTTTCAGGCCAGACAGATTTAGGTTGGAAACGTGCTTCTACCACTAAGTATGTGTGACCTTGGGCATGGTATTTAATCACTCGTACATCAGTTTTGTCACTTTAACTGTAAGTATTAACTACTTTATAAATTTGTTCTGAGCCTAGGGAGATAAGACAGATAAGAGAAAAGATAAAAATAAAACACGTCACATCCAGGGAAATTTGAACTGCGGAAACAGAACATAATTTTTTTAGCATGAGTATATCCTATGCCTATTTGTTACCTGAAATTCAAGTTTAACTGAGTGTGAGAGGCTGAGTAATGGCCCTTAGATAAGTTTATGTCTTAATGCTCAGAAGCTGTAAATGTTATTTTATATGGCAAAAAGGACATTGCAATTGTGATTAAATTAAGAATCTTTTCTCTTAAAGATTTTATTTATTTATTTGACAGATATCACAAGTAGGCAGAGAGGCAGGCAGAGGGTGGGGGAAAACAGGCTCCCTGCTGAGCAGAGAGCCCAATGTGGGTCCCGATCCTAGGACTCTGAGAACATGACCTGAGCTGAAGGCAGAGGCTTAACCCACTGAGCCACCCAGGTGCCCCTAAGTTAAGAATCTTAAGCTGGGGAGATTCTCCTGGATTTCTGATGGGTCCAGAGTAATCACATGGGTCCTTAGGAGAAGGGTGATGCAGGAAGAGTCAGAGAAGACAATGTCAAGATGGAAGCAGAAGTCGGAGAGGTGCATTCTGAAGATGGAGGAAGGGGTTGCAAGCCAAGAAATACAGGGGTCTCTAAGAGATGAAAAAGGTAAATCAACAAATTGTTCCCTAGGAGCCTGAAGAAACCATCATTGTTAACATCTGGACTAGAGTCCAGTGAAACTACCTTTGGACTTCTGACCTCCAGAATTGTAACAGAATAAATCTGTACTGTTTTTAAGGCCCTGAATTTGTAAAAATTTGTTGCAGCAACCATAGGAAACTATTACATTGAGCATTATGTATTTTTATTTGCTACATCTGGCAATGCTATGATGATTAAATGTGGTGGGTCTGGGATGAAACCTGGCAGAGATAACACCTGCATTTATCTTTGCTTCCTCCAAAATTCTCACTAAAATGAAGTTAAGAATAAATAACATAAATCCATAAGTAAAGAGAAAAATGAGCAGAGGTGGGGGGACATCAGAGAACTCTAAATGTCTACCTAATTCTGGAAACTGAAGGAATGGTGATTGATTTAGCCTGAGAGAGCGATATTAAATTAAACAAGCAAAGCAATAGAAGGTGGGTCCAAAAAAAGCAGCCCATTCACACTGGAGAACTCCGAAAGGCTCAGAGACATTGAAGGCATCAGTTGCCAATGCAGGCAAAACAGGAGGTTTGTTATAAGTCTGCTTAAGAAGCAATTAGTTACACAAACCCCTTCTCCTATTTCCAAACACCCTAGTGAACATCCCTTACCCACTCTTCAGGAGATTTGATGCTTATTTGCTGAGTACATTAAGAGATACTCTGGAGTCTGAAAGATCAGGCACAGAGGAGGGTGGGCTCGATAGAACTTGTACTAAAAATAGAGCATTATGTAATTGTTGGCACACTGAAGATTAAAAACCCTAACCTCCTTCCCTGATAAGATTTCAGGATGCTGGACATCAAGATTTTACTGCCCAGGCAGGAAATTTAATTTTGCAATTCTGTTATTGTGTTTTGAAATATCTGAGCTTTTAAGAAATATCTTTTCACAGATTCCCCCTCTAAAATGGATCATTTCTGTTATAGAGTTAGAATGGTATAAAATTAATCATTAATCACTATGTTATATGTTATATTAATCATTAATCACTTATGTTATAGAGTTAGAATAGAATAAAGTTAAGAAGATCCATGAGGGTGCAGAACCAAAATTTGGCAAAAGATTAAAATAACTGCAAAAATAGAGAAAGCTTATTTGATGTGTTTTGTCTCCTAAAAATATTTGAAAAAAAGCACTCTGAGAGAAAAATGTAAGACAGTGCCTTCAAAATAGTTAGAATAAAATATTTATACAATTCGGTAAACTCCCTTAAGAATATCCTCCATTGAGCACAATTTACTCCGCAATTACAAAATATCTCAACAGCTTTAGAGAGAGTATTTTCTCAGTAAAAAATTTATGGTCAGCAGAGAAAAGTCAGTTAAGATTGTCAAAATGTCAAATTTATTAACCACTAAAGAATGCAACTTTAAAGAAGACTGGCAATTTTATGGGAAAAGTTAAAAATAATAAGACCATTAAAAATGAATTCTTTGGAAAATTTCCAGTGTCATGATATTCTATTGAGGTATACATTTAAATGGTTAAATGACATAAATAAGCACTAAAAATAATTATTCTCATATTGTTTTTAATATTTAGATCATCATAAATAAGGAATTTTTTACTTTATAATACATGAATATGTATTATTTTGAATTTTTAGAAACAATTTTGAAAATGTTTTTTGAAAAGAGTTATTTTATAGGCTAACTAATGTGTAATAATACTGTAGGCGTGGCGTGCTGGCATAGCCCTAGTACCTTCCACCATCACCAAAGATGAACTTAACAGATGAGCTCAACACACAGGACAGAGTCCTGTTCTGTCTGACTTGGAAGAGTATGGACAAAGTGCGGATGGCCAAGACCCTGAGCTCAGGCTACATCTCAGCAAAGAACAAAGAGAGGTGGCAGAACCAGTGGGCCATATAATTGCAGCTGGATGCTATGATGTATACATTGCATTGCTTGTTTGCTGCTTTGATAATAACCTCAAGTAAAAATAACTAGCTAAATTAAAAAAAAACCATTTTCTTTGATTTTTCAGTGGATCAGCCTTTGTGTCTACAGATCTAACTAGAAATTTAGATATAATCACATTAAGACTTATGGACGAAAGGGTTGAGATAAGAGTTAATCCCCATTTTCCCTAGAGGAAGTTATTAATTCGGTAGGCAATGTCTAAACGTTTTTTAAATAATCAAGAAGTAGCACTAGAAATGTCTTGTGTGTAAATATGGAAGAAAACAGAAGAAGAAATTTCTAAATTGGTTGAAAGTGCAAATGAATTGGGATGAGGGGAGAAGGGTTGACATTAAAAGTTTATATTATTGTTTTTGAATTTTAAAATTTTGAACATGCATTGATTTTTAAAAAGGAAATAGGTTAATTTTTAAAATGAAGTGCGTGTTCTAAGAAATCCAGTTTTCCCTTCCCTGCCATTTCCAGTATTCCTAAGCCTCAGTTTATACATCTGATTTCCTCCTGTTTTCTGACAATTTTGGCATAAATTCACTAATTCACCACAATCTTGAAACCATGCAGACTGACCTAGATAATCTTGGAATTGCTGAACCGTTAGGGAGGGTTTTCTGTTAGTTCAGTTTCAATCCTTCCACCATGCAAAATTTTGTTAACTCAAAGCATTTTTACAAACATAATTGATTGGAATCTGGAAATGTGATGAGCTTCTTCATATTTTTATATAGCATTCCCAATATCACACACTATAATTAGTTTGAAAGATTACCTACTTCTCCCAAATAGCCTCACTATGTTAAAGGAAAACAGAGGCTACCTCTTCTGGAGTCCCATGCTAGAGATGAGAGCAATAAGTGCATTCTTTTAAGTCAAGATCAATGGTGGGTGGAAATTCTAGGATTGACTATAGGAAGTTACACCTCAGGGGAATCTTACTAATGATGCTTTTTAAAAATTAATTATTTTTTTATGTATCACTGACTTCTCCTTCCTTTAGTTTCTGGGCAAACAAGTCAGGAGTGCTGAGTGTTGTAGGCTAGCCTTGGGTTTCCCTGCAATGCATCTCCTGGGCTCTATTACTAAACTGCCTGTCATTGTCTACACATTAGTTCCGAGGTGCACAGGTGATGTTGTGACTTGCTCATTCACAGTGTTCAAATCATCTAGCTTTTGTGTCAGTACTTAGAGGACAGGCTTCTGATCATGACCCTCCAGGCTCACTCTATTATTAGCAGTGGTTCTTTTTTACCATGCTGAAACCTCATATCAACATCTGTTCAGAACAGACTTGATCAGGATGCCTGGGTGGCTCGGTGGGTTAGGCCGCTGCCTTCAGCTCAGGTCATGATCTCAGGGTCCTGGGATCGAGTCCCACATCGGGCTCTCTGCTCAGCAGGGAGCCTGGTTCCCTCTCTTTCTCTGCCTGCCTTTCTGCCTACTTGTGATCTCTGTCTGTCAAATAAATAAATAAATAAATCTTAAAAAAAAAAAAAAAAAAAGAACAGACTTGATCAGCAGTGAGAGGTAAAATACTCCATGTTGAAATTGCCAAGGGAGTTAGTACAGGGTCACTGTAGGCTCTGGACAGAGTTTCACAGCTGGCTGAAAATGGTATTGGATAAAATAATAATAATAATAATAATAATAATCTAATTAATTAATTAATTTTGAGGCCAATTATCCTTAACCAGCTTGTTCCAGCTTTCCCTTTAAGGTAACGAAGTACAAATAATCCTAAAATTTGTATGGAACCAGAAAAGACCCTGAGTAGCCAAACAAATGTTGAAAAAGAAAACCAAAACTGGTGGCATCACAATTCCAGACTTCAAGCTATATTACAAAGCTGTAATCATCAATTACAAATCAATTACACATAATGTAATTACAAAGCTGTACATCATCAAGACAGTATGGTACTGGCACAAAAACAGACACACAGATCAATGGAACAGAATAGAGAACCCAGAAATTGTCCCTCAACTCTATGGTCAACTAATCTTCAACAAAGCAGAAAAGAATATCCTTTGGAAAAAAGACAGTCTCTTCAACAAATGGTACTGGGAAAATTGGACAGCCACAAGAATGAAACTGGACCATTTCCTTATACCATACAAAAAAATAGACTCAAAATAGAGGAAAGACCTAAATGTGAGGCAGGAATGCATCAAAATCCTAGAGGAGAACATAGGCAACACCCTCTTCAGCCTTGGCCCCAGCAATTTCTTGCTAGACACATCTCCAAAGGCAAAAGAAACAAAGGCAAAAATGAACTACTGGGACTTCATCAAGATTAAAAGCTTTTGCACATCAAAGGAAACAGTCAACAAACCCAAAAGATAACTAACAGAATGCGAGAAGATATTTGCAAATGACATATCAGATAAAGGACTGGTATCCAAAAGACATGAAGAATTAATCAAACTCAACATTCAAAGGACAAATAATCCAATCAAGAAATGGGCAAAAGACATGAACAGACATTTCTGCAAAGAAGACATCCAAATGGTCAAGAGACACATGAAAAAGTGCTCTACACCACTTGGCATCACTGAAATACAACTCAGAACCACAATGAGATTCTACTTCACACCAGTCCGAATGGCTAGAATTAACAAGTCAGGAAACAACAGATGTTGGCGAGGATGTGGAGAAAGGGGAATCTATCTACACTGTTGGTGGGGATGCAAGCTAGTACATTCTGGAAAACACTATTGGTGGGAATATAAGCTGGTGTGGCCATTCTGGAAAACAGCATGGAGGTTCCTCAAAAAGTTGAAAATAGAGCTGCCCTAAAACCAGCAATTGTACTACTGGGTATTTACTACCAAGATACAAACATAGTGATCTGAAGGGGCACCCATACCCCAGTGTTTATAGCAGCAATGTCCACAATATCCATACTATGGAAAGAGCCCAGATGTCCATTGACAGATGAATGGATAAAGAAGATGTGGTGTGTATATATACACACTCACACATTTACCTACAATGGAATATTATACAGCCATCAAAAATTGAAATCATGCCATTTGCAACAATGTAGATAGAAGAAGAGGGTATTATGTTAAGCGAAATAAGTCAATCAGAGAAAGACAATTATCACATGATCTCACTGATATGTGGAATTTAAGAAACAAGGTAGAAGATCATTGGGGAAGAGAGGAAAAAATGAAAAAAGATGAAAGAAAAGGAGACAAACAATAAGAGACTCTCAATCATAGGAAACAGGGCACCTGGGTGATTCAGTTGGTTAAGCCACTGCCTTTGGCTCAGGTCATGATCCCATGGGATCAAGTCCCACATTGGGCTCCCAGCACTACAGGGAGTCTGCTTCTCCCTCTGACCTTCTCCCCTCTCATGTTCTCTCTCACTCTCTCTCTCTCTCAAATAAATAAATAAAATCTTTAAAAAAATAATAGGAAACAAACTGAGGGTTGCTGGAGGGGAGAGGGGATGGAGGGATGGGGGAACTGGATGATTACATGGCGGAGGGTTTGCGTTGTAATGAGCACTGGGTATTATAAAAGACTGATGAATCACAGACCTGTATCCCTAAAACCAATAATACATTATATGTTAATTAATTGAATTTAAATTTAAAAAGCACAAAAGGAAAATAAAAGTAAGGAAGTAACTGATCATAATCAGAGCTATCTTCACTGGGGCTTACAAAGCTCCAGATAGGCATGGGTTTTGTTGTTCTTGTTTTGCTTTGTTTTTTTAAAAAGTATATATATATATTTATTTATTTGAGAGAGAGATCCAGCACACATTCACAAATCAGGGGAAGAGCAGAGAGAAATCTCAAGCAGACTCCATGCTGAGCATAGAGCCAGAGGCAGGGCGTGATCCCACCATGCCAAAATCATGATCTAAATTGAAACCAAGAGTCAGATGCTCAACCCACTCAGCCACCCAGGCACCCCAGGCATGGTTTCAAGTGCTTTTTCTGTCTTATCTCATTTACTCTTCAACACACCCATAGGTAGTTATTTCTCCTTTGTGGGGTTGAATTTAAAAATGCCATAAATGCTTAATAGAATGCCTGATAATGCATAAAGAAATGTTAGCTCGCTATCATCACTAATCATTGATAAAGAATCACAATGTATTGTAGTTATAAAGCAGAATTTCTCAGAATCCTACCAGTCCCAGGTAGACTCCCCCTTGGGGGAAGAATGCAAAGGGTAGACTAGTAAACCTTTATGAAAGTTCATATTCTTACATTTTAGTGGCTAGTAATCTCAACAAGCAAGGGCAAGAGAAGAGATGTCTCAATGCAAATTCTCGTGACTCAATTACAATCAGTGTCCAAATGTTGCATATGACTTTGTTGGCCTGCTCCTTCCCAGTTTAATACCAGCCTTTGGGCTCTGTGACCAGAAATTCATTCTCACAGCCTCAATTGTCCAGGGGGGGTGGGAAGCCCAGGCAGACAGTGGAACACGTTGTACAGAGGTAAAGCTTGTTAGTGAAGATGCTGCAGAGGAAATTAAACAACAAGTTAGTAGTTTAGTGCCAAGTCTCACTCTGAGAATGTACAATGCTAATAACACATGTTGGTAACATTTTTTTAAATTTATTTTTTATTTATTTTCAGCATAACAGTATTCATTGTTTTTGTACCACACCCAGCGCTCCATGCAATCCGTGCCCTCTCTAATACCCATCACCTGGTACCCCCAACCCCACCCCCCCCCCACCAGTTAAAACCCCTCAGATTGCTTTTCAGAGTCCATAGTCTCTCATGGTTCACCTCCCCTTCCAATTTCCCCCAACTCCCTTCTCCTAACTCCCCATGTCCACCATGCTAGTTGTTATGCTCCACAAATAAGTGAAACCATATGATAATTGACTCTCTCTGCTTGACTTATTTCACTCAGCATAATCTCCTCTAGTCCCGTCCATGTTGCTACAAAAGCTGGGTATTCGTCCTTTTGATGGAGGCATAATACTCCATAGTGTATATGGACCACATCTTCCTTATCCATTCGTCCGTTGCAGGGCATCTTGGTTCCTTCCACACTTTGGCAACCGTGGCCGTTGCTGGTAACACTTTTTAAGGGCCTGAAGGAAAGACTCCATCACGGTACTGCTAAGCTGCAGTTTGGAAATAAAACTTAATGAGACCTTATTTTTAATGAAAATGTTTAACTATGAAATATAATCACCTTAAAAAAGAACATTAAAAAGTTACACATTAGAATCCTGGGGGGACCACCATTGGGGTGGGCAAGGGCCACGTTGGAGGGGTGTGATTAAATCATCAGCTTTGGCATCAGATGCATAGGACTAGGATTAAAACATAACCAGAGTCCAACTAGCCACGTGACCTTGAGGAAGAGGGAATGTTGTCTCTTTACATGCGTGATTCTGCATCTGTACAATAAGATACCTTAAAGAATCTTTATAAGGATTTTAGGAAGGCACACATATATAAAGTATAAAGTACTTGGCACTTAGTAGGTACTCAGTAAGTGACAGTTACAATGAGAATGGGGAGCAGGAGACCAAAGAAGGCCAGGAAGTACCTTTGAGTTCTTTGAGGGGTCCTTTTCAAGTCATTTTCCATAAATGAATGATTCTCCATCTTGCCCCAAACGTGGGCATATCCCACCCCTCCTAACCTCACAAACCAGGTCGGGGAATTACCGTCATGTTCTTGGAGTTCCTGTCTCCCTGTCTACACCCCCTACCCCCAGGGTGGGGAGGTTACCCTTCCTATGCACCCATGGTGACATTCTTAAGTCCCTGCTATCACCTCAGTGTGGACACATAGGGTAACATCTGTCTGGACATCCGGAAGGACAAGTGGTCCACCCCGTGATAGCAGGACCATCCTACCATCCATCGGGAGCCTGCCAGGAGAACCAAACACTGATAGCCCTTTGAACACACATGCTGCCGAGCTCTGGAGAAACCCCATGGCCTTGAAGAAGTAGCTGCGAGAAACCGGCTCAAAGCAGGTCTCTGGACAAGAAGCCAGCCTCTGTCCTTGTGTCGTCTTTTGATTTTCTCTTTAGATGGTCTGTCCTTTCCTTCGGGTCTGTTTAGGACTCTATCTTAAGCTGTGGTGTCACTTTTGCTTTATTTCTGTTTTTTAAATGAAGTCTCTGGTGGAACCCTTGTGAAGAGTATATTAAATACATAAAATAAAACAAAAACAAAACAAAAAACACCAGCTCAGAAAAATTCAATCCTGGACAGGAAAGGATAGAGAGGTGGATTATGTGTTCTTCCCAGGTAATAATACCTCCACATATTTGCCTCCTGTGGGCACCAAACAAACTTTCACACACAGTAGACATCCAGCAAATAGAACCATGCACAACAGGAAGCACATTTAACAGAAGCACTGTTTCCTGTAGGAAATAGCCAGCTTTTCAGAGTCTCCCAAAGGACAGCAGACATGTGGAACTCACCAATGGGAATTCCATGGAATACAGAAATAATCTGTAGTTAAGCTGCAAATGACAAGCTAGAGGGAACCAACCACTTCAACCAGTCTGGATAATTACAGGAAACACAGAGAGATGAAAAATCAAGAGATGGACAGATAAGGGTTCCAGATCACAAAAGGCAGAGAAATTACCAGCTCTCCAATAAGGAAGAACTGGGTGTTAACACCAGGCCCACACTATTACTGTTTGTAATAACAAATTACTGTTTGTAATAACTTACAGAATTAACTTAGAGCGAACTGTTTCTCGTTCTTATTCTGTAGTATATTGGTTCATTCTCAATTATTTCTTTCATTAGGAAAAAAAAATTTTGGGTTGTGATTGACACCTGGAATAAATGAACCCCCAAATGACATGTTAATAATAGTTCCAGGATGGAGAGTCAAAGCTCAGTAGACACTGCATTTTAGCAAAGGGTTGTTTTCATCAAGTTTACTCCTATATAATAAACCTACTGTCATATTCCACATCGAATTGCTCCTTTGATCTCAATACTGCCTATGTAAGAGGGTAAGGAGTGCATCAGACCTATTTTACAGATGACAGAACTGAGCTCCTTGATATTTTAGTTAATTCCCCAAATCTACAGAGTTTATGCTAGAACTGAGAGTACATCCAGGCCAAGTTAAGGAAAACAAAAATCCCAGGACCTCTGCTCTTTACCACATTGCCTTCTAAGGTATCCTATTGTGAGTAAGACGGTGTTTATCTGCTTCTGGCTTCAAAATGTTACATTTTCGACTCCAGCTTTGACTTAAGTCTCCTATATGTTGAATATGTAGTCCCTGCACAGTGAAAAATCTTGTGATATTTCTAAGGATCCAAGAGCTAGCTACAGTCTAGAGGAACAACAGTTATAATGGAAATAATGGATGCATTGAATGGGCCAGATCTTTAAAATATTCACTTCTCACCAGGAAATGCTTTAGAATTAGACTCCGTGCTAACACACTATAGAAAAAAAAATATATCAATAACCTTGGGGATGGAATTAAGGCTGAAATTTAAACCCAGCCTAGCCCTGGAATCGCTATGTTTAACATTTACCGAAGCAGCCATACTCAGCCACATTCTGAAGACTGAGACTTGTTTTGTTAAATCCATATGTATATATCCTCAGACAGGCCAAGAAATGTAAATGTAATCTAGTTTTCACATGTTATGTGTGAAAATGTTCTCCTTTTGGTTGGCTGGTTATGGAGATTCTGAATTCACAGACCCTGACACCTGCAGATAAAGGTACATTTGCGGATGGTAATTAGATCCCCCTCTTTCCACCCCCTCAATGCTCCTGCCTCCACTATCATCTATTTATCTTGTTTAGATTTTGGTTATCTTTGCAGAACTCAGAGGGAGGAAGAAGAGGCTGCTCTTCTGGCACTTTCCCAGGTCTAAATTTCTCATCACTGATGTTTTGAGCCAGCTGCATTTAGGTTACTGTAATAACTGGTTCGGGAAGGTTAGAGAGGGCCTCATCTCATTCCCTACCCAAAGAGATTGGGACGATGTCAACCCCAAATGAATACACTGGGTCGTCTGGAATGAGTTGGTCATTTTGTACAAAGAAGAGTAGGAGCATGTCAGGAGGCCAAGGTCTTTGACATCCTTCATCCATCCCCTCTTTTCCGAGTTGCCTTTTAATGATGCTGGTGGAACGAGCGCTTTCAATGACTTATTGAATTTTCCAGCCGGCAGAGATGTTAAGGATTATCAAATGCCATTTCCATCATTTTATGGAAATGAAGGCACAGAGAGGTGACATGCTTTTCTCAAGACCACATAACTAGTAGTGACAACTGGAACTACAAACTGGGTTTACCAGCACCCTTTTGCTTCACACTCTGCCTTCCTTGCCCAGTCAAATTAATGAGTTAAGGGAGATGGTCACTGAATTAAGCAGTGTTTTGATTGAACTGGTGTAATAAATTCAAGTTCTGGCCACTAGGATTTATCTTTCAGTTGAGCCACAATGCTGATGAGCAGACTTAAAGCTGATTAAGCATTTCGGATTCAATTCTTTCTGGATTCCCTGGGCCATGCTCTCATCTGGCTCAACCTCAAAATAAAGAACTCCGGAACATTTTATTCCTTAAGAAATGCAATTAGGTATGCCATTGTAAAATGTATAGTCTTGTGTGATTATAGGAATTTTGCCATTATACCTTCTCAGCCAAAGATGATTTTATTATGTAGAATTGAATCGAAGTCATGTAAATGGAAAACATTATTTTTTAAAACACCAAGAAAGAACAACACTGCAGAGATAACACCTACATCACATAAATGTTGGGTTTTGACTACTATTTAATGTTATTTGGAACACAGAATAATGGAATCCATGAAAGAAATAACCGGCACCACCTTCAAACTTCTCCAGCAAATCTCAGGGGAAAATGCAGCACTTAACAGGCATTGGGAACCATCATCGAATATCTAACGGCTTTCTTTCAGTTGTAGGACAAAGGGATTTGTGTCAAGAAAAATGGGAAATCAGATGTAACGATTGATATTTCTTCTGAAGCTCCAGGTCTGGTGTTTTTAAAAGCCAGAAGCTTTTAAAATGACGAAGGCTCGTCATTTGCGGCCATAGCAAGAAATAGTGAAATCACTCGTGAAATCAGTTAAAGCAGGGGCATTTATGAAAGCATGTAAAACTGATGTAAAGAGAGAAAGGTCATCAACATGTTTACTATTAAAGTCTACTGCATCTGTGTACATGTTTCCGGTACAGTCCCATTGACTGCTATTTTCAGCAGCAAGTCCATTCCTTGTTTCAAGCCAAGTTCCTTTCAGGATTTCCACGTGACTTGCATTTGCGTTTTTGGCCTCAAAACTGCCTCTAATGAACAATTTACAGGTTTTGCTTTTTTGTTTTTTTTAAGAGTGTTTAAAAAATTAAGCTGTGATAGTTATCCAAAACATAATTTGATATGCTGTTTAATTATTTAACAGGCTGTTTAAAAATTGAAGTTTGGTCTCTGGTTGGTTGATTGATATAATACTATTAAGGTGGATTGGTAGCCCCTTCATGACTATGATTATCAACAGAGTCTTTCATGGTCTGGATTTATGAATTAGATTGTGTTCTAATAAAATGTTCATTCAAAAATATCAATATTGAGGTTTTTAAAAGTAAGTATTTAAAATATTACTAAATACTTATATCTTAAAAAAATGATTTACTAGACTAAGGAAATTGAATGAAATATTCTGTTAAAGTGAAAGTGGTCTTATTATATTTATGTACACTCTCATTTGCATCTCGTTTTCAAATTCTCAAAAAACAAACAAACAAAACAAAAAACCCAGGATTCTGTTCTACAAAAGTATTTGTTGATCATTAGCATGGTTCAGATCTTCACAAAATGGCGGGTCTTGAGGCAAGCCCCAAGGTAGCAATCAGTCTCTTTTAACAAATGTCCATGGGACATCATAGAAAACCTTGGGATTAATTTCATAGTAAGAAAATGAAAGTGAGTGATGGTCTTTTTTTTCTGCACCATGTTATCCAATTGTGCCTCTTTTTATGAAAAACAGTAACACTGCTTTTTTTTTTTTTTCAGGAGTCACACAAATGGAAATGGAAATATAATGTGGCTCAAATAACTATCTTTTTGAACAGTACCCTGAAGAACTCTGTATTAGAATCACCTATAGCACTTGTTTAAGATGCAGATTCTTGGGTGGGGAGGACAGGCATGGGTGGTTCAATCAGTTAAACATCTGACTCTTGATTTTGGCTCAGGGTAATGGGATCGAGCCCCACTTTGGGTTCCGTACTCAGTGGGGAGTCTGCTTGAGACTATCCCTCTACCTCTGCCCCTTCTCCCCTCAAAAAAATACAGTGCAAATTCTTGGCTAGCCTCAGACCTACAGAATCTGAGGATTCTTTAAAATTTGAAAACCACTGATTGAGATACTTCACTGTTCCTTATTTCAGAAAGTAGTCAGTTCCACCTCAAAACCAGATTTGCCAGCTTTTCCCATATTCTTATTTTCTTCTTTCTTCCGATTACCCTTCTTTTATAATTCCTACCCTGAGGGCAGAGGCTGTGTTTTGTTGTCCATTGTATTCTCAGGCTTTAGCCCAGTAATTTAGATGTGGCAAAAATATAAGAAACTATTTGTTGAATAAATGAGTGACTGATTAGTATAACACAGAACTTTGGCCATGATGAAGTAGGATTGTTGATGATCATTCAATCCCCCAAATCACAAACTAACCTGATTTTAAATAAAGGGTAAATCCTTCCCTCAGCTACCCCTCAGGCTGCCACCACTGCAGAGAAGTGTCCTTTTAACTACAATTCTTTACAGTTGAACTATCACCTCAGGAATGATATTCAAGTATGTCTACCACTTTATAACCATTCAAGCCAGATCTTTTGCTTGTTCAAATTTAAAACTGGAACCACTCTGTACCCTTGGCATTGAGATCAAGAATGCTCTTAAGAGAAGAAGTTAAAAATGCAAGATGAGAGAACTTCAATGCAGTGAAGTGGTCAACTAAGAATTGAGGGAAATTGGAGAAGCCACAGACACCAGAAACTTTGTATAATTCTTTGAGGTTAAGTCTGGAAATCAGTTAGAAAACTGTAGTTAGAGGGTTTCAAAAATTCTGACCAAGCATTCAGGATTAAGGGAAATACTTACTTATTTGAATGTAGGGTGCAGCTTGTGTTAGAAACATCACCCCTTAAAGAGAGTATAGAGAGCTGATCTGGGAAAATGACCCCAGTGCACTTGCCCTTATATTTATCTCAATAAACCACACTTCTTCTTCTGTAGGAAGTAGCAAAAAGAGGGAGCTGCCTAAGACATTTCTTTATTTTAATGATACATTCAGTAACAATGTTCTAGGCTTAGAAGGCACTAGACCATGACTGTTTTGAGGATAGTGACTATGGTCTCCTTACCTTTGCACCCTCCCACTCCTAAAAGGGCTCTGGCTCAGGACAGCTACTGGGTCAATGTTTGTTGAATGTTGAATCAAAACAAAAAGAAGATGTGGTCCATATACCCAATGGAATATTAATCGGCCATGAGAAAGGATAAATACCCAACTTTTGTATCAACTTGGATGGGACTAGAGGAGACTATGTTAAGTGAAATAAGTCAAACAGAGAAGTCAATTACCATATGGTTTCACTTATTTATGGAACATAAGGAATAGCATGGATGACATTAAGAGAAGGAAGGGAAAAATGAAGGGGACAAAATCAGAGTGGGAGACAAACCATGAGAGACTATGGACTCGGGGAAACAAACTAAAAGAGTTTTAGAAGGGAGGGTGAGCCTAGTGGTGGGTATTAAGGAGGGCACATATTGCATGGAGCACTGGGTGTGGTGTATAAACAATGAATCTTGAAACACTGAAAAAATAAAATTACAAAAAAAAAAACAAAACCCTGACATTGTACAGTGTAAAAATGAACAGTGAAATTCATGCTAGTAACTTAAAATTTTAATTTTTGTCTATTGAGAATGACATTTAATAATAAACAAAACATACTATGACAAGTCAAGAGATAAACCACAGAACAAAGAAAAAAGTTATCTTTTAATACTTTTAATGGCACTCCCCCACCCCAACTTCTGCTTTTTAACAGGGAACTGTGTGTTTTTGTTTTGCACAGAACTTTGCATATTAAATAGCTAGTCTTCCTCTCAGGCAAATACTCCAAGGATCATCTTCTTGGAAAATTCTGGAAAAGAGGAATGCACAGCAGGGAACTAAAACCTGAAATATTATCTAACCTTCTTCCCAGTTACAGGGCAATCAAAGGGCACTGTCAGGTGCTCTGATGAGGTAGGCAGGTCTGGGTTTTCCTCTTAGCTGTGTGACCATGTAAAAGTTGCCTAACTTTTCTGAGCCTCAGTTTTCCCATCTGTGAAAGTGGACTAGTAACATGCATGGGTGTTGAGAGGGATAGACACTACTCATACAAAGTGTCTACCACGTGGTGGGCTCTGACTATATATATGATAACTATTAATATTGCTATAACCAAAGGTCCTGTTATTTCTAGGATCATGGGACTGCCTTATCTCTGGCGAGCTGTGTTTGCTTTTGTGAAAGGATCTGAAGACATACTGATTTTTTCCTGATGTCTAAAACTCCTCCAACAAGCCACTCCTGATTATTCTATTTTCATGGCCCACTGGAAAGAGGTATGATACAAATCTTGAGTATTTCATTGTGAGTGTAACAGCAAATACAGACCATATCTGCCAGAGGAGTGGATACCTGAAAGGTGGGGTGAAGAATGTCTCTAAAAGGCAAAATTTCACCTGAATGAGAGTATGAAGGAAGAGGGGAAAGAAGAATAGAAATGAATTTTATCTTCTTGGAAGCTACAAGTGAGACTTGCAATCATCAACCTGGGAAAACTTGAAAAAGTCAAACATGTTACAGCCCATTGGTCTCAGTTTCATATAAAATACAGGGTTGACTATTGTGAAAATATCTTTGCAATCTAAAACTTAGAAATTCAACAAGTATTCATCAGAGGCATGTTTTAGATATGACACAGTTCCAACATGAAAAGAATAAGGAAAGATCCTTGCCCTCAAGGAGATCACAATTTGGAAAGAAGGATTAGATCAACATATACAACACGCACCATATATTATACAGGGAAGAATAACAATTATTGAAAGAATAGAGACTGAGATATTTTATTTTGAGCTAATGAGAGTCTTTCTTTACTATTCCTATCCCATGCCAACCTACATGAATTTTTTCTTTCTTTTTTTTTTTTTCTTGTAATAAGAGCTACATTTATTTATTTTATTTTTGGGGGAGGCACATACATTCTGTGTCAAACATTGTGTCAGACACATTTACCTACACCACATTAGTTAATCTCCATTAATACTGCTAGATGAAAGAATGGACTAATAGAAGCTCAGAACTTGCTCAAGGTCATACGGCTAATGAGTAGCAGAATCAAGATTTGAACCCAGGTTAATCTGACCCCAAAGTCCATTCTCTTTACATTTTGCTTCCATAAGGGCGTACCTGATGTTCCCCAAAGGAACCACACTGCTATGTTCCTCCAGCTTCATATATGTTGTTCCTCTATCTGGAATGACTTTGGCCCCTGGTCTCCATGATAAATTCCTGTACATCTTTTCAAAAATGTAACCTATTATTAAACTCCTTTCCCACCACTTTGCTTCCCTATCAAAAAGATTCATGACTCCCTATTTGATGCTTCTAGGTATTACCTATGTGTGATATTATTTTACAAGTCATGGTTTAGAGAAATAATTCATTTATAGTTTTGTTATAGATTTCACGCAGTTATAGCTCCTTAAGGGATGGTCCATATCTTTTCTGGTTTTGTATATTTAGCAATGGTAGGGACTCAAAAAGTTTTTTCTTTTTTTTTTTTAAGATTTTATTTATTTATTTGAAAAAGAGACAGAGGGAGCGAGCATGAGAAGGAAGAAGGTCAGAGGGAGAAGCAGACTCCTTGTGGAGCTGGAGCCTGATGTGGAACTCAATCCCAGGGTTCTGGGATCATGACCTGAGCCTAAGGCAGTGGCTTAACAAACTGAGCCACCCAGGTGCCCCTCAACAAGTTTTTTAAAAAACACATTGAATTGGATATTCAGTCAGGGAAGTTTATAATTTCTAAGGATGTATTGCAGGACTCCGCAAATAATTTTTTGTAAAGGACTAGGAAGTAAATATCTTAGGTTTTGCAGACCATAGGGTGTTTGTTGCAATTACTCATGGGTGTTTCAGTGCAAAAGACGCCATAAAAAATGTACTTGAATCGGTGTGACCCTGCTCCAATAAAAATTTATCTATAAAAACAGGCCGGGGGGCCAGGTTTGGACCTCAGGGTGCAGTTTGCCAACTCCTAATGTAGTATATACCAACAAACTGATAATAAAAATGGGAATAAGGGGGGCACCTGAGTGGCTCAGTGGGTTAAGCCTCTGCCTTCGGCTCAGGTCATGGTCTCGGGATCCTGGGATCAAGTCCCACCTCGGGCTCTCTGCTCAGCGGAGAGCCTGCTTCCCCTCTCTCTCTTTGCCTGCCTCTCTGCCTACTTGTGATCTCTCTCTCTCTCTCTCTCTCTCTCTGTCAAATAAATAAAATCTTTAAAAAAAAAAATGGGAATAAGGGTAGCTGGGTGATTCAGTCAGTTGAGTGTCTGACTTGGTTTTTGGTTCAGATGTTGGTCTCGAAATCAAGCCCCAAGTAGGGCTCCATGCTCAGTGGGTAGTCTGCTTGAGCTTCTTTCCCTCTCCTTCCACCCCTCCCCTTCACTCCCCAAGCTACATCCCCTCCTTTTACCCTGCTGTACTCTCTCTCTCTTTCTGAGACAGAGAGAGAGAGAGAGAGTGAGTGAGCACAAGCAGGGGCCATTGGCAAAGGGAAAGGGAGAAATAGGCACCCTGCTGAGCAGGGAGCCTGACATGGGGCTCCATCCCAGGACCCTGGTATTATAACCCAAGCCAAAGGTAGGCGCTTAACTGACTGAGCCATCCAGGCACCCCTAGATAAATAAATCTTTTAAAAAAAAAACAAAACAAAAGGAATGGGGTAAAGAAGGCCTTCCAAGCAGCAGAAACAGCTTGGGTCAATGTTCTGTGGCAGTATATATTCAGGGAAAACCAAAACCAGTAGGGCTGGTGCTGGAGGGAATGAAGGAATCTATTCTAAATCCAGCAGGTATGGAATTGTCATTGAACTTTTTGAGCATACTGATGACTGTGGGGACTGTATATTAGAGAGGAGTCTACCCACACGTGTACTTGAAGTACATAGATTAAGAGTTTTGTAAAATGACCTAAGCAAAGAACAGTGACCATGAAATGGAAAGACAGGGGCAAACATGAGAATGACCAAGGCAAAATTGGCAGCAACTGGCAATGGATTGCATGTCAACGTGGACAGACTAAAAGATGACACTGACCTCTCTAGCTTGGTGTCTGGGAACATGCAGACCCAGGAGAAAAAAAACCAGGAGAGGCAAAAGGAGAGAATGGCTTTAGGGGAAAAAAAAAATGTGTTTCAGACATGTTAAGTCTGATTTTAATTCTTGTTTTGCCTGGTTAAAGCCCAAGTTGAAGTACTGTGACTTATAAAGCATTCCTTTCCAAAACGGAATTAAAATGTTTCTGCCATTTTTCAGGAAAAAGACTTTTAAGTTCTTTACCCAAATATACCTTTCCATGATGTTTGATCTCTGTTTAATTTTTTTCTTTTAAGCTCCACTTCTCCTAACAACTAAGAACACTTAGGAACTTCCCTCACCTTCCCTGCATTTTTACATTTTCTAGTCACGTGCTATGTGATTCTGAACCAATTTCCTTAAGTTCACTTTACCTTCATAAAACAGGACAAATTAATTGTCAGCGCAGGGAATTTGGGTCCTTCTTTATGAACTGTGATTACTGAGATGACAGTTAGGGTACAGTCCAATGAAAGGACACAAAACCTTGATGTCAAGCTGGAGAGACAACTGAAATTGAATTCTAATCCTAATATGTGTCCCAAAAGAAAATAAATGTGGTACATAGAAATTGAGGTCAGGAACTTGCAAGTTCTGAGCTGAGTTGCCAAATCTTGATAAGAAACATCTGAGAGCAGAGCCAGGAAGACTAAGTCAAGTCACATGGTTGAGACTCACATATAGAAGAAGCCAGGTGCAGTGGACATTGCAGAGCACTAGTGGAAGGGAGGGTGTCTGGGTCTTATCTGCTTGTGAGCAACCGGTAAGTGAACACTCACCCCAAACCCAGTAATATTTGGAGCCCCTAATGTCAGACAAGGGCAGAGCTGGTTAAGTACACAACTTAACAAATGAAAACGATTCTCAACACCCTGGGGCATAAAACAACAGTTCCACCATTACACACCTACTAGAATGGCCAAAATCCAGGACTGACAACACCAAATGCTGACAACAGAAACTCTCATTCATTGTTGATAGGAATGCAAAATGGCCCAGCTACTTTGGAAGATGGTTTGGCAGTTCCTTACAAAATTAAACACACTCTTATACCAGCCGTCATGCTCCTTGGTGTTTACTCAAAGGTGTTGAAAACTTAACATTCCCACCAAAATCTGCACATGGATGTTGACAGCAGATTTAATCATAATTGCCAAAATGTGGAAGCAACCAAGATGTTTCTCAGTAGGAGAATGAGTAAGGAAGCTGCGGTACACCCAGACAAGGGAATATTATTCAGAGCTAAAAAGAAATGAGCTATCAAGCCATAAAAAGATAAGGAGAAACCTTAAATGCATATTCATTTTTCTTAAAAGTGAAAGAAGCCAATCTGAAAAAGCCATATCCTGTGTGATTCCAACTATATGACATTCTGGAAAACACAAACTTGTGGAGACAGTAAGAAAAGCTCAATGGTTGCTAGGCGAGGGGCAGGGGGGTCAGGGGGATGAACATGGGGAGCACAGAGGAATATTAGGGCAGTGAAACTATTCTGCATGATACTCTAATGGTGGATACATGTCATTACACATTTGTCTAAACCCATAGAATGGACAGTACCAAGAGTGAACCCTAACGTAAATGGTGGACATTGGGTGATAACAAGGTATCCGTGTAGCTTCTTCAGTTGTAGCAAGGGTAGCACTCTGGTGGGGTGGTGTTGATAGTGAGACAGGTTGTGCATGTGTGCAGACAGAGAGTATACAGGAAATCTCTGTACCTTCCTCTCAGTTTTACTGTGAACCTAAAACTGCTCTTACAAAAAGTCTTAATAACTTTTTAAAAACCATTCACTAAAAGAAAAGAAAGGAAAAGAACATAAAAAGGATGATAAAATTGGAAGATACAAGAAAAACTTGCAAAGAAAAATTGTACCACAATCTGAATAAAGTCTGTAGTTTAGTAAATAGTACTGTACCAAAGATAGTTTCTTAGTTCCGACAAATGTAGCATGGTTATGTAAGATGTTAACATGAGAAGAAGAGAGATGAAGGGTAGATGGGAACTCTCTGTACTATCTTGGAGACTTCTGTATAAAATCTAAATTTATTCTGAAATAAAGAGGCTAAAGCAAAAACAAAAAATCTCCACATAGCTTCCTGGTTCTACAATTTACCTCGTTGGAAGATTAGTCATGGCTGAGGATGACTTTTCTTCAAAAAGTCCTTCCTGCAAATAACGCAATTGCTCAGGGCACATATGTCGAAACTGATGATTCTGGTTTCCAAGCCCGGCTCTTTTATTTACTAGCTGTGTGACTTGGAGCCAGTTTACGTCACTTCTGTAAGTCTCTATTTACTTCCCATATAAAGTTGGTACACGAACAACACTTACCCTTTACAAAATCACCTGCATGCTTTGCACATTGCCACTGGCACATGGAGAGTGTTCAATAGATGTGATGGTTATGAGTAGTATTGATTGATATCTGTGTATCACATGTGTGTAAAATTTAACATGCCCACAGGCAGAGCTGAATATGCAGCCCTCAGCTGTATCTCATCACTGCCCAAACGAAATGCTAGACTTGTTTTGCTGTGCTTTGGGTTCACAAACAGAAGACTTGTTCCAGCCTTCTCTCAGAAATATGATTTCCAACTCAGGCACTCTTTTATATTAAAGTAAGCACTGTGAGCAGATGGTCCCTGTTCTGGAGTTCCAGAATGACATTAAAAATGAGTGGGCAGAGGGATTCTATTAGTCATTTGTTGGCTTCATAGCAGCCATTTCTATGAAATTATAGGACAATGACTGAATTAAAGCAGCTTATGCTGGGCTTTGGAAAGCTGGTCCCTATGTCTGCAAATATTCATAGGTCATGAATGTAGAACAGGGGCAATAAATCGGAGAATGACTGCCCGATGATCCCAGGTCCTTTTGACTGAGAAGCCAAGATCTCTCAGGAGCTTGGTCCTGAGGAAAATTAAGCTCATGACAGGAAATACTGCAATGTTGAAGAAGGCTTATAATGCCTCAGCTCTCTGGTTAGCACTGGGCCACCAATGAAAGGGAGGTCCCTCCTAAGGGGCTATTGGAAACTGCCCATGAACTGGATCTAACAGGTGAAGAGAGACTGGGATCACACTGGGGACTTTGAGCCAACCTATCCAGGTAGAGCTTCTTTTCAAGTCTTCCCTGGCCTGCCAGGGCTCTGTTTTTCCCTCATCACCTCAGCCCCACCCACCTTCTTCCACAAGCATTCCTCTGTCTGACTGTCTTCTCACTGCTCACTCCCATCTCTCCCAGTCTACCACATCTCCCCCGGTCCACCCCCCCTCCCAGCCAGGTGCTCAGAAGCTAGTGAACGATGATGTGGAACAAAGGAACATGCAGCTCAGAGGCTCAGAGGCTTGGAAGATACAAGAAAAACTTGCAAAGAAAAATTGTACCACAATCTGAATAAAGTCTGTAGTTTAGTAAATAGTAACATGCATGCAGGAACATGCAGCTCAGAGGCTCCAGACTTGAGTTCTGGTGACACCTCCACTACCTGCTTGTGTGAGAGAGTCTGAATGTCTCCCACAGTCTCTATTTTCTCATGTTCAAGAGCTCCCTTTGCATTAAAACCAACACCAAATTCCCTAACTGACCTACAGGAGCCACATGGGGTTGTCGTGAGGTTTAAATGGAACATATATTAGAAGTGTCGAGTACCTTGTATGTACTCAGTAGACATTAATTACCTTTCCCTTTCTGTCCACTGGAGAACTTAATTTTTTAATTTTTTTAAATATTAAAAAAAATTTTTAAATAAACTCTTCTTCCTACACCCAGCATGGGGATTGAACTCACGACCCTGAGATCAAGAGTCACATGCTCTACCATCTGAGTTTGTCTGGCACCCCTGGAGACCTTTAATATCCAGGCATTGGCAGCATAATTTCCACTGCCATTGGCCTGAATTTTGGACTTGCTCATAGCACAATGAAAAATAAAACATCTTAGAATTTCCAGAAACATAACCTTTTGAGATTTTAAAAGCCAAGTGAACATTGAATGGAGTGTATACTCTCTCTGAGCTACCTCTGACAGCACTTGATTTTGATTATTACACCAAGGATAGATAGGAAGTAATTAGTTAATTTGATGACCTTCTTTCTTAACACCCATATGATATTTGCTTGAATAGATTTGCCCACTCTTTCTGCCAGTATTTTTATTCTAAATCTAGGGAGGAGAGGGAGAATAGTAAAAGCACCTTGATCCAGGTCTTGTGTCTCCTTAAAAGTTTTATGAATATCTCCAACATACCTATCCTCTTTTTCCAGATATGATTGGAATCAACTCCTCCAAAACACTCTCCTTTTCTTTCAGCAGTTCCTAGAATTTCTGCAAGTGACAGAAAGGCTGCTTTTGTATTTTTTGGAGGATGACAGGGAAGGAGAGATTATTTATAACTGACTGACAAGTAACTTTTCATACTGCCCTTCCTTGAAAATCTCATGTTTAATATGTGAGCACCTTTGTTTCCAAAGCTGAAAAGGATTGGTCAGCTGCTGTGACTCACATGGACAGCAAGTTAGTTCTGTCAGAGTATCTTTCAGAATAACTGTTAGAGTAACTGTCAAGGGAACTGTCAGAGTATGTGTCAGCTCTTGTGCAATGATTTTAGCATGGTTCTCCTATCTGTCTGCACCCCTCAAACTTCTGAAATCAGGAACAACTTACTGGATGTTAATTAGACTTACTGTGGTGATCATTTCACAATGTATGCAAATATTAAATCTTTATGTTTCACAGCTGAAATTAATATGTTATATATCAATTTATGTTATATAACATAATATGTTATATATCAATTATATCTCAAAACACCCCCGTAATGTGTTTTTCTCTCTACCTTATATTGTTCTCTGACCTCTATTCAACTTACAGAATAAATTATATTTTAACATAATTACTTTAAAACTTTTATTGGAATGAAGATTAGCTTTTATATGGAAAATAAACAGATTGAAATAAAAAAACATTTGCAAGGTCTGGTATAGAGGTGTAACAGGTCTGAGTTAAATTCAGTGTGTGGTTAAAAGGAAATTGTTTTAGGATGAAGAGAAAGGAGAGAAAAAAAGCCATAAAAATAAAGTGGAAGAAATGATTATGATACCAAGGATACAGGATAGTATAGCAGTTAGGAGCATAGATGTTCTAGTTTTTTTCCTAGATCTACCCATGTTAGCTTTGTGATTTTAAGGAAATTACTTTAATTGCTCTGTCTTAACTTCCTTTCCCATACCAGAGATGATGTACTAATGGTATCTAATAATGTTGCTAAAAGGATTAAGTGAGTTAATGGCTATCATATTGAAAACATCATACAAATCTATGTTAAATAAAAATAATAATGGCATGTATACATGACATGACATATTTGTTGAAACCCATGGAGGGACACCTGGGTGGCTTAGCCAGATAAGCATCTGGCTTCAGCTCAAGTCATGATCTGAGGCTCCTGGGAATGAACCCTTCATCAGGCTCCCTGCTCAGTGGAGAGTCTACTTCTCCCTCTGCCTCTGCTGCTCTGCCCGCTTGTGATCTCTCTGTCTCTGTCAAAATAAATAAATAAAATCTAAAAAAAAAAAAAAAGGGGGAACCCATGGAAATGTACGGCACAAATCTTAATGTGTGCAAAATCTTAAAAGATCTTTCAGGAGATTGAGTGGAAAGCAGAATATGAGAAAACAATCTAGCTATGTGACAAGTGTATGAACCAAGCTCACAGAAGACAGTGGAGGGAAAGAGACCAACCTAAGCAACTTTGGGAAAGAGTGGATTCTGTGAGATTAAAGGCAAAATAAAATAAATAAATAAATAAATAAATAAATAAATAAATAACTGCATATGGGCTCTGTACTGTAGCTGATAGAGTTAAATATTGGTTAGAATATTTGATAACACTTTCTCTGTTCATAGGAATGGAACAATTAAATAAATGGATGGAGGTGTTGGAATCAAGCTTCTCACCTGTCAGAGTAGGAAGTTAAAGAGGAGCAAGGGGAAGAGGCTAGAATAATTGATGTGGAAATGGACTAGAGTTGGGGACTTCAGAATGAACTAATATTAAGCTTAATACACAGACAGTTATGTATAGAAATATTTATAGATATGTGTATATACATAAACTGGTAAGCACATAAAAATTTTCTTACTCTGTCAGTTGAGAAGACCTAGAAACAGTAACACCCACTAACAATGAGCACATCTAGCATCCAGATCTTGGATTCTAACACCATTTTCCCATAAAATTACCCAGGATTCCTGAAGAAATGGCTAATTGTAGGACTGAGACAGGAAGTACAAAAGCTGAAATGGGAGCATCCTGTAGGGCCAAGAAGTAAGGAACTGCTCAGAAGAACAAACAAAATCAAAAACACTCCCACAAGAAACAAGTTCACATCAACTGGAGTGTTTCAAAGAGACCCAAGACTTGATTGAAAGAGTTCCTAATGACCAAAGCTGGAATGATTTGAGCAATAAAATAAAGTAGTATTGGATTATAACCCAAAATTAAAAAAAAAATCCACGAGTCTATATTGATATAAAGAATTGAATAAATACATAAAATAATTGGGGGGCAGGAGGAAGGAAATAGACAAAGCTCCCATGCATATTTCTCAATTATTTATAGATAGGAAGCAGAGCATATCCCCCAACTCTTTAAGCATGGACTGTGTGTACTAACTTCTTTCCAAAAAGTACAGTTTGGAAGGAGGAAGGGAAAGTAATTTTATGGATGAAAAAACTGATGAACACTACCTTAGCTGCGTAACTAAGGTTAACATCAATAGGGATAAGTCATGCTGATACATACACTCTTGATACGATGTGATGAAAATGGAACTTAACTTATCTGGGCTTCCTCTGTAAAACCTATAATCCCAGTGTTAATCATGAGACACATCCCAGTGCAGAGGCATCCTACAAAACATCCGACTAGTACTCCCCAAAACTGTAAAGGTCATTAAAATCTAGGAAAGTCTGAGAAACTGTCCCAGCCAAGAGTAGCCTAAAGAGACATGACTGCTAAATTTAATATGTATTCTGAGTGGGATCCAGGAACAGAAAAAGTCATTAGGTTAAAAACTATTACAATCTGAGTGAAGTATGGGCTTTAGATGATAATAATATATCACCAGTGGTTCATTAGTTTTTACAAATACGCCATACAATGTACCACACAAATGCAAGATGCTATTGGGGAAACTGAATGCAGGGCATATAAGAAATTCATACTATCCTCACAACTTTTCTGCAAATCTAAAACTGTTATAAAATTAAAAACTTACTGAAAATAAATGACTAGCATCTATGAAGCACTCATTATATGATAAGTATGTACTTTTTGTGCATTAACTTTATAACCCAAAAATAACTGATAACAGAAAAATATGAGTTATAATAAAGCAACCAAAAATTAGGTCTTAAATTTCATAGTAAGTAGTGAGAAAAAAATGGGTTTGACTGGATACCCATTTTGAAAAAGAAAACTAAAATTATGAAACTAACTTTATTGAAATATACATTTAAACACTTTATTGTATGGATGCATATTTATACAGGAATTCTTAGAATTAACAAGGACCAAATGAATTCGGATTTGTTTTGGTGTAAGTTCTGCAACCAAAATGTATGATGTCATGAAATGGCATCTTTTTCTCTATAGCATGATCTTCAAGAGGATGTTTTTACAAAACTGACTTATTTAATTTTCTTAATATTCTCTTAATTCTCTAATGTTCACATCATTCTCCTCTGAAGAAATTATCCTATTATTATCCTTGAGCCCCATAAAGTCCAGCCAGATCCCTCCAGTGAATCTTTCCTGCCTCTGACTCCCAGCATCATTTTGTTCCTGCTTCTCTAATAATCTACATTTCATTCTGTTGGGTATTGGAATTAGTTGTTTAAGTACTTTTCCTCTGCCAGGAAGGTCTAAGAACTGTAACAATGTCTAAGAAGTTCTATGCCCTCTGTAGCACCTAAAATGGCACCTCATGTTTGGTCAGCCCCAGTTTTCCCATTTATTAACTAGAGAAGAATAACAAAACCTGCAATTTCTACTTTACAAGATTGTTGTGAGAACTTATGAGCCTGACCTTCCCCTTAGGCACGGCTTTCCTAGTCTTCCCAGGGAATGCCAATATTTCTGCCTCCTATTCCACAGAAGGAGTAGATTAGAACTTCCTCTCTTCCCAATAAAGAGGTATGTCAGCACATTTCGATCTGCATGGTAGCTACAATCTATTGACCTCTGACCTCTGAGGTGAGGTGTTGAGAACAATTCTGATTCCACATCCAGTGGGAGAAGCCACCATAATAAGCTAGAAATATTTGCCATGACTTTAGGATCAGGAACTGATGGTGTATAAATGTATAGTCTCAAAATATGGCCACCAGCAACTTCTCAGCCCTTGTATGCTGCTCCTCAGATCAAGAGGTAGGGGTGATTTCCCCTCCCCTTAAATCTGGACTAGGCTTGTAGTTTGCTTTGACAAACAGAATTTGGAAGAAGTGATTTGGCACTTCTGAAGCTATGCCTTGAGAGGGACTAGCAGTTTTGCCTCCTCTCTTTTAAAGCAAATTTAAAGCATTCAAGAAGTCTGCCTAACAAGACCACCATATTGTCAAGAAGCCCATGCTGGCCATGTGGAGAGAGAGGCGTCTTGACACTGAGGTGTCAGTCACATGAATCAAACCTTATTTGGGTCTTTGGGCTTTAACTGCAGCTGAATGACCCCAGGTGACATCATGTGGAGCTGAAGAGCCAGCCAGCTGAGTCCTGCCCAAATTCCTGACCCACGGAATCATCACAAACAGTAACTCATTGTTTTAAGGCTTTAGGTATTGGGATAGTTTATTACACAGCAGTAGATACAGTGAGCACAGTAATGAGACAGAGTTTTGCCATTTCTAATTTAGAGAGAACTGGCTAGCTCCCAGGCCCCAATTCCATCTAATCTGATTCAATGGGCCAGGGATTGGTATACATCAAAAGTTCTCCTGCAGAGGACTCTCATCTAGAACTATGGTTCTAGAACCATATGGATCTGAACCACTGGTCAAGCTGGGATCATAAGTACTACACACTAATTTAGAAAGTTAAACTGAGCTATAACACAGGGATAAGACTTCAACAAGTCATTAAAATCTGGGATTAGCCAGATAAAATAAAACAAAACAAAAACTCCTCCTAAGTCATCTAAAATATGACACATTGGGTGAGGTAAGTTGAGAGAGGCAAACAAAAAAGAACACAGCAAATAGCAATTAGGGGTGTGTGATTAAACCGGTAAACAAAAGAAAACTCCTCTTGTTTTTTGTTTTTTGTTTTCTGAGCCATGTAAGATTTGTTTTCTGTTTTCTCTATCTCAGCCTTTTCTGTGTGTTTATACTAAATGAAACTTGCCTGGAGTTGGGTGACAAAGGTCTGCATTTCATTCTTGTTCATGTCGCCTTGAGTGGATTTTGTAGTGTTGCCGGATCCATTAGGTCCTCACCCTCAAATTCAGGCCCAGTATTACCTCAGTTGCAACATACTTAACCATACAATCAAAAAGAAAATATTGATTTTTTTTTTTTTTTGGCCAAGATTTTCAGGATTGTATTTTGTGCTTCATGTCAGATCTTCAATTGAAATTTGGATAAAAAGAGGTTTGACAATTTTTGCTGTAAATGAGAGAAACGAGTTTAGGACCCTCAGATGTGTGGAGTACCGTTGGATATTCTCATCTCTCCCTGGAGGTCATTAAGGAAATACGTATGCCAAGCCACATCACCAATTTCAAGATATTGACGCTAACAGAGATGTCGACATTCTAGTCACATCTGCAGAGTTTAACCTCAACTAATGTCTACTGACACATGACACTTTGCTTGCCCTTTAAACCATTTATATCTTTGTTTTAGGCAAAATGCATTCTGTCTCTATTGATATATAATTGTCAAGTGCTTGAATCTAAAACTGTGGACTTAGCAGAAGCAAGAAAAAAAAGAAGAAAAGAAAAGGAAAGATAAAAAAGAAAAGAAAAGAGTGCTGGTTTTCATTGGAGGCATGTCTGCTTTGAAGCTTCCTTCGTATTTCAGAAGCTGAAATAAGAGTCTGTAGTGGTTTTGATTATAATCGTTGCTACGTGGTCCTCCTGTTTTCCAGGGCACCTAATATGAGACCACGTGTGCGATGGGATGAATAGCGCTGATTAGTGAATGAATATGACATAGAAAAGCCTAGAGGTCTTTCAGCCCCCAGCCACTTTCCAGGAGGAGGAAGAGCATCCTCTGGGCCAGGCACATTCAGCCTTTGGATGTGTTCATATAAAATACTCGC
Organism: Mustela nigripes; assembly: GCF_022355385.1. NCBI lineage: Eukaryota > Metazoa > Chordata > Mammalia > Carnivora > Mustelidae > Mustela > Mustela nigripes. Next base: position 27,655,962 of record NC_081562.1, read on the forward strand.
ATCGATCCAATTTCCACTCGTGTGGATTTTTCCTGGCTCCAACTCAGTGACCTGATTCTCTAGTTTTTCCCCCTCTGAGAACACACTTTTTCTTAAGTTATTTTTTTCTCTGAAATCCACACCGCCTCCCCTCCCTTCCCTTTTGATTTCTTATTCAGCCTGGAAACTACCTCACCAGTTGTAATTAGCCTGAATGCTTGAGGGAGGGAGGAGGGCTCTCCTCAGGAAATAAGCAGAATAAAGCAAGATTCCTTCTTCTAAGAGGAGGGAAGACAATCCCAAGCCCATGTAAGCTGATTAAATCTCCTTTTGCTTTTTCATCTATTGTAAAGCACCAAACTCCGATGAGGGCCTGGTCTTTGACCCATACCACACATTGTCAGCTTGTTAGGCCAAATACACTTTCTAATACACTTTCTTGGACCAAATGAAGAGCAGAAATATACAATTTTAAGTGTCAAGTTAGCAGCTTTCTATGTTGTGGGGTTTTTTTTTGTTTTGTTTTGTTTTTTTCCTAGCCCACCCTTTTCTTTGTGTCTGTACAAAATGAAACTTGCCTGGAGTTGGATGACAAACGTCTGCATTTTATTCCTATCAGTGTCAGTTTGAGCAAATTTCACAGTTAATGGGCCTATTAGGTCCTCACAAATATTATTTCTGTGGAAGAATTATAATGTTTCCTATGTTTTTTCTAAGTCAATTTGTCAATTTTTTTCAGTAATAATAACTACGAGTCATGCATACTGTGCACTGTTGAACCTTTTAACGATATTATCTCAACTCATCTCTAAAACAACCCTGAAGGCAGTAATGGGTAGCCCCATTTTACAAATGAAAAATCTAAAGCTTGGTTAAGTATAATAACTGGCCTAAGGGGAACACTCAAACCCAGGGCTCTTCACACCGAGTCTTTCTATAAACCACTATGCTACCTTTGAAAAACAGGTACAGCCCACTTGCAAATTGTTGAGGAGGAAGAGAACGAGGGAGAATTTTTTTTTGAAAAAAAGGAAAGAGAGACAAAAAGGAATAAGTTTTCTATTTGTGTGTAGCCTGGAGGAGATGGTGGGGGACTAGGAGGGTGGATGTTCAGAACTACTAAAACCTAGGGAAGGCAGAGAACACCCTGGTTTGCAGAGAACTAATTAATACACGAAAGCTTGTTACCTGGTTGTCCTGTTTCCAAGAATGCTTACAGGTACTGCCATGTTCAAAAATTAGTGATTGGGGTGCCTAGGTGGCTCAGTTGTTAAGCCTCCAACTCTGGATTTCAGTTCAGTTCATGGTCTCAGGGTCATGAGATGGAGCCTTACATCAGGGTCTGTCTTTGGTGGGGAGTTTGCTTGAGATTCTCTCTCCCTCTGCTTCTCCTCCTCACTCTCGCTACCATTATTGATAGATACTCTGTTTAGACCAGAGACTCCTGTGTGTGCACTTTCTCTCTTTCTCATAAATAAATAAATATTTAAAGAAATTAAAAAAAATAAAAATCAGTTATTGAAGTTGATGTATACTCGGTCTCTAATCACCAAGAACTCACTGGGCTGATACACAATCCCCTTTATCAACTAGAGGTTATTACTGATTTGGAGAAGATACTGACTTCTCCCTTTTAGTAAAGAAAGCATAAAGTTCTACTCTCTTAAAAAATAAAATCTCATAAACTTTCTCTTGCTCTTTAGTAAGTATAAAAATGAGGGGTGCCTGGGTAGAGCTGTAGGTTGAGCATCAGACTCTGGGGTTCGGCTCAGGTCGTGTTCTTGCGACGCTGAGATCAAGTCCCATGTTGGGCTCTGGGCTCAGTGTGGAGTCTGATTAAGATTCTCTCTCCCTCTCCCTCTGTTCCTTCCACTTATGCTCTCCCTCTTTCAAATAGATGGATAAATCTTTTTTAAAAATAATAAGCATAAAAATGAGAAGAAACATAAACACAGAAGCCTCCTTCATCATGTTTTCACACCCCATGCTGTGTGCTAAGGCCATAATATTTTATTCCCTTCCATGAGTTTCTCAAATTCTGAAATTATTATATATATAATTGTATATATAATATCTATGTAATTATAATCTTTAGGTACTAATTTTAAATTATGTATTGATTTCTATTAGTTTGCCAAAATTGATTATGAAAAACAAGCACTTGCCATATGATTGTTTTATTGATAGATACTCTGTTTAGACCAGAGACTCCTGATTCAACCACCTCTTATACAGGCACTACCACCACCAGGAAACTACTCCCTGACCCGCACAAAGTCATTATTTTATATGCCCAAAAGATAAGTATGGTTGCCACCTCTTGGCTGTAACCTTGAAAAAGTTCCCAATATTACCAAGAAATGAGTTTTCCGAGAGACCGTAGCTGACGGTTGGCTGGCTGGCTGGAACAGAATCTTAAGAGAGTCATGGGTGCAATCTGGGGGGCCATGGTCACTGGACAATGAACACTCGGAAATCTATGGGAAATGTAATTTCATTTTACCTTTGAAGTTTATGTTGAGAAGATCATTCACATTTGTGACCATGGCACTGAGGCATTTTTGTAATTTCCCATAGCTTAGGGGCTTTTCATGGTGCATTAAGTATCTATGGTGTTTAAACAGCATTACAACCTATTAAATCCACGACCCACAAAATAGAAAGCTTGATAGGCACAAAAGAGTAGTTCACAAGAACAGTTTTCTAGAAGGTTATTCCTCTGTAAACTATATATATTAAGTCCTCTTTGTAAAAAGGAGATATTTGCATCCTTGGGGTCACTCAAAAGCAGAAGATAAAGGGAAAACAAATTCAACGACTTCTACCTAATTTTCTCTGTCACATGGTTTTGGTTTCTTATAACAAAAGTGTGTAGATGTCTCTGTAGCATTACGTATTCAAGACATTAGGAGTCATTGCTTTAGAATGCATGATTCTGCTTACTTTCCATGCCAAAGGTTGACCACACCTGTGTATCCAAAACCCAGAGAGAGACCTACTCATTGCAATAAAAATATCTTCAGCCAGGGACTACTCTAATTTAGCTTGGCTTTGGTCTTAAGAAATGACTCATCCAACACTCACAAAAACTTCTCCCATATTGAATAAATAAAATATAACTGAATCTCTAATTTGCAGGAACTAACTGAACTACTTACTAATCCTTACTCACTTGGAGATAGAAGCACTACAACATTTTATCCTTTGAAATAGAACTTTTTTTTTTTTAATAGACCCATGGAAAATCACCATTTGACTTCTGGACACAGTGTTTCAGACTTCAGTGTTAATTTTATTAAGCAGTATAATCAGAAAGTCACTTGAATCATCATGTAATAATTTTTGCTTCTGGACCTTAATAGTCATGGCACTAAGGCCTGAATGCTCAAATTATCATTCCAACCAAGAGAGAATTAATCAAACCAATGTTATTCAGACCCCAAGGTAACTTCCTGTGGCAATTCTCTTTTTAAAAAATGTAATCTGGGGTGCCTGGGTGGCTCAGTGGGTTAAGCCTCTGTCTTCAGCTCAGGTCATGATCTCAGGGTCCTGGGATTGAACCCCACATTGAGCTCTCTGTTCAGCAGGGAGCCTGCTTCCCCCCACCCTCTCTGCTTGCCTCTCTGCCTACTTGTGATCTCTCTCTCTGTCAAATAAATAAATAAAATCTTTAAAAAAATGTAATCTTAAAAAAAAAAAGGGATAGTGTAATAGGGATTTGGGGAGGTTTCTTCTAATGGAAGTGTATTTGTAACTTTGGAAACACAAAGGAGAGGAACACATTTTATAGAATCTTATACCAAGTACACACAGTCTACAGGGTGAGGGCACATTTCCTAAATCTTCCAGAGCTTCAATATCTTTTTCAGCAAAATTGGACTAATTCCACTAAAGTGATCTCACCATACACAATGGAGAGCAATTTAAGTGTAAGTTCAAGACAAGAAGATTAAAATGTTCAAAGAAACCCAAACATCTCTATTGTCATAACACCATACCATAGCATATAGTACTCATTCTCCCTCTTTTGAAGCTCTGCTTATGAGTATTACTTTTTCTAGTCTAAATGGTACTCATACTCATTCACGTGAAAACTCTCCTTCTTAGATTACAATTTCATATTCATTCAACAAACATTTAATGAGTACTCAGTTTGTGCCTGTGTTGTGTTGTAGAAAGGATGAATGAAACATGTCTCAGCATCCAGATTGCTCACAGATTAGCTGAGGAGATAGAAATAGAAGCCAATAATTATAATTGTGAGAAATGTTTTAAGAGCATAAGGTATTATAGGATCCCAGGGGAAAGAAGGTACTATTTGGGTCTCCCCCATTCTCTGTCATATTCACTCTGTACAGGCTTTTATCCTCACTACTCATCAAACAAAAAATAGCTCCCATGTTGCCAAATCTGGGTCATGCCTTAGTCCTCATCTTGCTCAATATGTTAGCAATATTTCACAGAGTTGTTCATTTCCTCCTTCTTAAAAGACTTTCTTCACTTCGCTCCTGGGAAGCCACTCTTACTTCACTTCCTATCTCATGGGTTACTCCTTTTAAGTCCTTTGTTGGCTCTTCTTCCTCTTCCCAGCCTCCAAATGTTGGAGTGCTTCAGAACTCAGTCCCTGACCTCAATTCTCTTCTCACTTCTCCTTAACGGATTATACCTCATTTCCAGATTTTAAATACCATCCTTCCAATATGTGCCTTCCTTGTTACCCATCACCAGCCCCACCCATATTGCATGGAGCACTGGGTGTTATACACAAACAATGAATCATGGAACACTACATCAAAAACTAATGATGTACTGTATGGTGACTAACATAATGTAATAAAAAAGATTAGTTTTAAAAAACTAGGAATGTATTATTTGTTGGCTAATTCAATTTAAATTTAAAAATTACACACATAAATAAATAAATACCATCCATCACAGATCACTCCCAGATAGCTACCTCTATCCATGTTATTTCCACTGAACTCAAAAGCATTTATTCAACTGTCTACTTAAGCTTTTTCACTTGGAGACCCAATAGGCATCTTAAACGTAACATAATTTTTAAAATATCTTGATTATTCCCACCCCCATCTGTTCTTCCGACAGTTTTTGCTCTCTCAATAAATCAGATTTCATCCTCCAGTGGCTCAGGTCAAAATTCTTGACATGATCCTCGAGTATTTCCTTCACACCTTACCTTTCAGCTTTGCAGTCAAGATATATTCAGAATCTGACAACTCATACTGCCTTCACTGTCATCACCCTGAACAGCATTTGTGACCTGGATTATTGCAGTAGCCTCCTTAGAGGGTCTCTCTGCTTTTATTCTTCCTCCCACCCTTTATCTTACACAGGGCCAGCAGAGTGATCCTATGAAAATATAAGGCAGATCATACTACCTTCTGCTCTCAACCTTTCAGTGGGTTCCTATCTTAATTACAATAAAAATCAAATGTAATCCGGGGTGTAATTTCCTTGGCCTATAAGGCTCTAAAAAACCTTGCCCACAGGTTCTTCTCTGATCTCATCCTTCACTCATTCACTATGCTACAACCACACTGGCCTCCTTTTGCTTCCTCCAATATACCAAGAATGTTCTGCCTTGGGTGCTTTGCCCTTGCTACTCCCTCTCCCTGGAACACTTCCCCTTCAAACCACCCCCCTCCCCACCCCCCAGTCCCTCATTCATATTGATTGAACTCCTACTCTATCTTCACCTTTGTTCCTGTCTCATCTGGTCAAAGTGATCTTCCCCCACCATTCTTATTTTTTTTTAAAGATTTTATTAACTGATTTGACACAGAGAGAGAGAGAGAGATCACAAGTAGGCAGAGAGGCAGGCAGAGAGGGGGGTAAAGCAGGCTCCCTGCTGAGCAGAGAGCCTAATGTGGGGCTCAATCCCAGGACCCTGAGATCATGACCTAAGCCAAATAAAGCCAAAGGTGGAGGCTTAACCCTCTGAGAGCCACCCAGTCGCCCCTGACCACTCTATTTAAAGTAACATTCTCACGCCTTTACTTTGCCTTATTTTTCTTCCTCCTGGTTCCACATGGCATTATACTTTTGTCTGCTACTTATTTATGATGTATTTGCTTCCACAAGAATCTAAATTCTATACATTAGAAAATGTTGTCTTTTTTCACTGCTACATCTCTAGATCTTGAGACACAAGATCTGACACATCATAGTCTTCCAAAAAATAATAAGTTAATTTATTTGAGGTGGGGGAAAAGGACAAAAGCTCCAAGGCAGAAGAAGCCACCACCTTCAGAGGAATAAATTGGTCTATATAAAACAGGGGTTGGCAAACCACAGTCTGGGGACAAATCTAGCCTGCTACTTGTTTTTCGTTCTTTTGTTGTTGTTCTGGTTTTAAGTGAGATTTTATTGAAACGTAGCCATGCTCATTCATTTATGTCTTAATGATGAGTGCTTCTGTTCTACAACAGCAGAATTGAATGGTTGTGACAAAAGAACACATGGCCTGCAATTCTAAAATATTTATGATGTGACTATTTCCAGAAAAAGTTTGCCAACCCTTGGTCTGGAGGGTAGAATGCATGGCAGAGAGGGTGGGAAGAGGGAAGAGTAGGTGAGAGCAAGCTGGAAACGATTTACATGAGTTTGGATGTCATATGTAAGCCAAGAGAGAATAGACAATGGATGCTTTGAGGCAAGGGAGCCCCTAATATCATTTGTGCATAAAAGAGTGTTTGATATTTAAACGAGTCATCCCAGGAGCAGCTGCTGCCGGGACTCCAGCCTTAATGTCACGGCCATGTCTGGGATTAGCTGTTGCTGTAGGAACCAAAAAATGGTGAAAAATCATTTGCTTTTCCCACCCCTCCATACCAGAGGTTGGTTTGGAACTGATCTATCATTTGTGGTATGGTTGGGATAGACTGCTTCAATAGAATCCATTATAACCTCTGGATATCTGGCTTGGCCTCATTTCAAATGTTCCAGAAACGTGAGATTGGTTCTAGGGTCCCCCAGAAACTTCTCTTCTCAGCCTTATTGCTCTGAGAAGCTTCTGGAATTAAGAAAATTTCTGAATCATTTCTATATAGAGTGACAAGCAAAACTCTAAAATCTCAGTGGTTTGACAGCTCATCAGACCTTTTCCTGATTTTCTAAACCTGTGGATCAGCTGGACTTCACCACTGGGCCAGGTCAAAAGATTGCTGGTCCTCTTGCTTTTACTCAGATTGGATTTCACAATAAAGTAGCCTTTCTGCTGGGGTTTTTGGCTCTCAGTATTTTTGTTCCAGGCAGACCCTAAGGAAGGGTAGGAGTACATTTTGAAGGGGGGAAAATAAAAAGAACAAATGTGTTCTGAATTTCACAGAACACAGTGGAGCTAGGGCTTGTGGTTGGGCTTGGGAGTCGTGGCCCCGCCTACCCATCTTCCCTCTGAGAATGCGGTGGTGAAATCTGGTCTGCTCCAGTGAAGCTGTGGCATTTGGGTCTAATTTGATAAATCCCAGTGTTGCCTACTTTGGTTTGGGACTCGGTTCTGACCGGACTTTTTTTTTTTTTTTTTTTTTTTTTGTCCATCCTTCAAGTGTATATAAACAGAGCAAGCCAAGTTTCCCCTTGTATCTACTGAACGCAGAACGGGTCCGCTGCCCTCGCATCAGCTTGCACCGTTTACTGGCTTCTGCCTTTAGAAATTCAAAGTACGGTTTAACTGAAAATTGATAGGTTATCATTTCAGCGAGGAAGTGGAAAGCTCCAAACAGACAACAGTCTAGCCTTAAGCAAAAGAAACCAAAACTTTGATTTCTACTGTAGCTTTGGAGACCCACCCTGTCTCTTGGCTTGACTGCGGATCAGAGGGCTTTTATTTATTTTGGGGGGAGGGGAGTTAATTTAATACTTCAATTTGGGGGAAGGAACCAGCTCAAGCTTTTTAGGCGTTATTTGCCTGGAACGTGCTGAATTAATCGCAGGCTTCATTTTGTAGGAGTCAGTATCAATGGATGGGGTGCTAGCTCAGCCCTTTTGAAAGCAGCAGACAGAGGTGGCTCCAATAATTACATTAAGACCGTGGACACACACTTGCCTTGGGGATTTGGAGTTGGGCTTAATCAAATCTGGATTTGACATTTCACAGCCCACATCAAGGATTTCTACAAAGGAACATCAGAGTGTTGCCAGCTATGATCTTGCTCTTACTTACTGCCTCCTGAGGAACTGAACAGGCCTTGTGTTAATCTTGTTGATGCTTTGGCTGCATCTCTGCGCTGCTGCATGGTCCTCAGAGTTTCTGCAAGCCCTAGCTTCTTCCAGTGGAAAAGCATTCATTTAGTACCTAACATGCCCCAGGGCTCTAGGCTAGGCTCTGGGGTAGTAGACATTATGGTGAACAAGCCTGAACAGACCCTGAGCTGCAACCCTACTCACCTAGACAAGGAGCTATAGAAGCCCAGCCCGTGGTTCTAAAGCAATTAGATATTTGTATTCATTCCTTACCTACCGCGTACCAATCGGTGATACCAGCCCTTGAGGCCAGTGGTTGTCAAACCTTAGTCCCTGAAGAAGCCTGTTGAAAATGAGAGCAAGGCATTGGTGCTTTTCATAGGCAGATATTGTTGAGGCCATTGTTCTTCGGGCCATACTTTGAGAAAGAATGATAAAAGTAGAATTGATCGGAACAAACAGTTGCTACAATAGTATAAGGAAGGCCACACGTGTCCCCGTGAAGGCACACAGGGGAAAAGAGCTCATCTCTGTTTGGAAGTCTTCCTAGATAAAGACCTAGGTCTTCCAGGATGATAAAGAGTTTCCACAGGCAGACCATACTGCAGGCGGAATGCGGGAGAGGAGAGAGAATTCCAGGCAGAGAGGACGGTGGGTAAAACACCAGGGTGGAGAGAGTGTACCTGTTGAGGTCCCCTATGAGTGCAGAGCTGAGAGGGAGAGCCCCAGAAACCACAGGGGCTAACGCAGGCTGGAGGCAGGGCGCGGATGATCTCCAAAGCCAACGTAGGACTGAGAAGCCATTGGTGAGAAACCATTCTATAGGAGGAGAATGGAGTGATCAAATTTGCATTTTAGACAGATGATTCGGGTGGTGGTGCAGTGGGGGACTGGAAACAAAGAAGAAAGGAAGAAGGGAACAGTTGGGAGTTTATCCATGTCAACTGTGAAAATCAGAGGTTTGTTATGAGAATGTACATGCACAGTATTCCTTAGTTGGAAAGATGGGCACATAAGAAAGCTGATCCTCCAGCTCCAGGAGGAGCAGGAATCATGGCGTCACTGGGCGGCCAGAACCTTCTCCCTGGAGCGTGTCGTTAGCATTAGGCAGGCATTCTCCCTGCACCTGCTTCTCACCTTCCTCTCTATTCACTGGCTTCCCAAATCTCTTGTATCCACCTCTCATCTTCTTCCAACCCTGAATTCCCACTCCTTTAGGAATAACTAAAGGAAAAGATGTGGCTCAAATACATATGACATAATGTGGTAAATACTGAGGATCCCTGACAGCTCATGAAGCCTGTGCCTCCACTTAGAGGGTGGCCTTGAACAAGGCCTTTTGCACATTAGTGATTCATTTGTTGGTGTGAACCCTAAATTTCTTTATATCATTACAGGTATCAGCTCTTTCTAAAAAAAAAAAAAAAAAAAAAAATTACCTTTTTACTTGTGGAAAAGTCTAAAAGTGATGAATTAATGCCAAGTAATTGATTTGGGGAGCCACAGCTGGAAAGATGCATAAATATGGCCTCTTTATTTCTTTGGCAAGACATCATCAGTTCAGGGCATCTGTGTGGCTTAGCCGGTTAGACGACTGCCTTCGGCTCAGGTCATAATCCTGGAGGCCTGGGATCAAGTCCTGCATCGGGCTCCCTGCTTGGCGAGGAGTCTGCTTCTCCCGCTGACCTTCTCCTCTCATGCACTCTCTCTCACTCTCTCTCAAGTAAATAAATAAAAATCTTTATTAAAAAGAAGAAAGGCATCTTCAATTCAGAACCAGAAAACAATTACCAGCATAAATATATGAATATTCTGAATTGTGGACCATCTTAAAGCCTTCAGTCTTATTTTCAAGTGTAAGAACTCACACTTAGTTCCTGTTAGAATTAGATCCTTGAGGGCCTGCTGAAATAAATTATTTAGAGTGATCTATGATGGACATATCAATTTCTTTTTATGTAAACAGTCCTTCCCCATTTTTAAAATGACTTATTATTCTGTACAACTTTAACATTCTCTCTGCAAGAGGTGAATGCATCATTCATTCCTTCAGCAAACCCATTGCTACAGGAAGTGAAGGATAAATTTTCACTCTGCCCTAGCATCAACTGTTATAGGTTTTTTTTTTTTTTTTTTTTTTTTAAGATTTTACTTATTTATTTGAGGGAGAATGAGTGAGAGAGAGCATGAGAGAGGAGAAGGTCAGAGGGAGACGCAGACTCCCCATGGAGTTGGGAGCCCGGGACTCGATCCTGGAAGTCCAGGATCATGACCTGAGCCGAAGGCAGTTGCTCAACCAACAGAGCCACCCAGGCGCCCTCAACTGTTACAGTTTTTAAAAATCTGTCTCACCATCTAAGAGTGCAAGAAGCATAATTCGGCAAGCAAAATTTGTAAAAGTCAGTTTAAGTGATGTTTTTCTGTGTTAGTCCCAGCTTGTTTCCACAGGTTATCATTCTTGTCTTCAAGACTCCAGGTCAGCCTTGGAATCAGGTTTCCAAAGCCTTGAGTTTTGCAAACATCCAAAAGGCATGAAAAATTCTCATTAGCCCATTGGCAGTGCTCCTAGTAAACAGCAACTTGCCCTCCCTTCCCCCAGTGCTGGACTGAGAGAACCCGGGGAGCTGCCTGCAGCAAATACTCACCCAGAGTTCTCACCACACACACGTTCTCATGAAAAACAAGCAAAAATGGGCCTGGCAGGAGAGGCAGATACAGAGTGGCTGTCCATTCCCAGTGCTGCTTTGGCTCATTCCCGATTTCTGTGAGACTAGTGCCGATTTGCAAGAATTGGAAGGAATTCATTATGAAGGTCTTTGTCTATTAGTGGGGAGGTCAACCCAGCCTCCCCTTCTTGGCTGCTCCCCATGAAGCCAGTTGTCCTGTGGTTCAGGATTATTTTCTTTCTCTCCATCACAGCTTTGGGGGTGGTGGGCCTAGTCTCTGCAGCTGACAGGCAGGCAGATGGGGGGTACATCCTGACATCCACCAATGCCTTTGTTCCAGTTCTGCTAGAACCAAAGCTGAGATGCTTCGAAGGGAGGCTGTGTTGCTGTGGTGGGGGTCAGTCTGGGTGAATAAATTCACATCTTTCAGGATTTTACAAACTTTGACCAGAGCCCTTTGTAACATGAATCCCACAAGGCCTAAAAGTCACGATTATCCTATTCTGTCCTCACAGGAATATCTTTTAATCCATTCCATTGATTTAGCAGCATGTTCCTGGACTTTGCAGCTCTGTTCTGTGTCTTTTCAGAATTCTGTTGAGAAAGAGATTTGGTATCATGGGTAAACCTGTGATCCTTGGAGTCTGTAAGCCCTGAGATGAAGTAGAAACTCTGCATTCAATTTGTGACCTGGGACAAGGTGCTTAACTTTACCGAGCCTCTTTCCTTGCCTGTAAAGTTAGAAGATCAACAGCATACTCTTTCTCAAGTTGTTACAAGGATTAAATAAATTAACACATGTGTCTATTAGAAAGAGCAGCTGGTCCATAGAAATGTAAGTATGAGAATCTGGAAGCACAAACGTAACTAGATAACCCAGATCTTCCCTTCACAGGAACATCTGACATACTACAATCCATGCATTTGCTGAGAGTACAATTCCAGAATTTCTCTGACCTGACATAAGCTGCAGTTGAACTCACCCAGCTTTGAAGAAGGTTGATCTGCTTGAGCAGGATCAATTTTGTAGGTGGAGGAGTTCACTGTGCACCTTACAGAAAGCTGTATTTCTTATTTATCATTTATTCAATGCTTGCTTTCATCTAGGCACTGTATTCGGCAGTGAAGTCTGAAAGAACAAGCCAAAGTCTATTCTTCAAAACCTTCCGCTGTGCTCAGATCATGTACATAATTACTATGAGCATTGCTCCTCTGTATTAGTCAGCATTTATGCTCTGTAACAAACAGTCTCCATGTCTCCCTGAGGCAATTGAGTTTTATTTCTATTCATGTTGTATTGGCTCTCCATTACTGTGTAGCAAATGGCCCTACAACATAAAACAACAGACATTTATTATCTCTCTCAGTTTCTGAGAATCAAGAATCCAGGAGCAGCTTAGCTGGGTGATTCTAGCTTGGTATGCCTCCCAAGTCCTATTCAAACTATCTGTTGCAGGTGTAGATTAGCAGCTTCTAAACTGACAGGCCTCAACTCCTTGCTGGCTGTTGGAGGGAAGTCACCATTCTTTACCATGTGGGCATCTCCATGGGCCACCTAAGCAACCAACCCCACGATACAGCAACTGGCTTCCTTGAGAGAGAGCGGTGAGAGAGGGAGAGAGAGATAATCAGCAAGAGAGCGCCAACGCAGAAGCTATAGTCATTAATAACAACCTTAGAAGTGGCATGCCTCACTTCCTCCCTATGCTATTAGTCTCATCGACCGAAGCTGGCATCCTGTGGGAGGTAAATGCACACAGGTATGGAAGTCAGATGTGACCATTGGACAGGCGACCACAAAATGAACGTGGGTCACAGTCTACTGTGACGCATTGGTCGTGGAAACAGAAAGAGGCAGTCTGTCAGCTCAGCGTTTTATTCCAGCTCCCAACCTCTTTCCATTCGGAGGACTCTCCTTATACGCTGGGCATTCTTCACCTTTCATCGGCATCTTGCCAGGAGATCGGGAGCACAGTGTAGAGCAGTAGTGTAGGAGTTGCCCAGTAGTTTCGGGTAGCCAGGCTTGGACCTTGTATACATTCCTTTGGCCCACATTCCACTGGCCAGAAACCACCTAATTGCAGGGGAGGCTGGGAAGTGTGTTTTATCTGTGACTTTGGATTAAAATGGAATGGGATTTGGTGAATCTCTTTTCTACTTGAAAAGAGATTGTACATTTAAACAGCTTATTTTTTTTAAAGCAGTCTGTTCAGTTTTAATACAACAACAAAAAAATATGATTGCTTGCCACTACACGACAAAGCAACTGATTGATTGCGTATTTTCACCTTCTCAATGCATTGTAAATGCAGCCCCTATTTAAGGGGCCCATAAGCAGGTGGTGGAGAGCAGTTCCTGAACCATTAAGTTCGCTGCTTTTTCAGGAATACTATTAGGATGCTGGCAGGAACAAGTCTTGCCTTGTTTCCCAAGTGGGGAAAGAAGAAAGTCTTTGTTCCCAAGCAAATGAAAATACAAATCACGAGACTAAAATTATGAATGCAAAACAATATATTAAAATGTGGCTTGTGTGTAGTATTTGCATGCATTTTAATATGCATCTGTCATTCCCTTCACTAAATTCGGTAGGCGCTGAAAATATTAAACAACTGAGTACAATTAATAATTAGAGGAATTGTTTTAAAGTGTATTTTAACCCATCTATGTCTCTATTGCCAAAATTCTTGGTTTTTCAGGGCTCTAAGATGTCGAAACAGATCATTTTATTGGTTAGATTTCAGATCTCTGTGGCCTCAGAACAATTCTCAAAGATATTTTTAATAAATTGATGCGATAATACTCAAACGATTAATCGAACATGACTAACACCATTTCTAGGATAGAAAAATCAAATCTAAATTTGAAAGCTGGAAAAGGCTTCAGGGATACTTCAGATTAGATATTCTCACCTCTCCTGTTTATTCTGAAGCTGGCTGTCTTTATATTCTCCCCGTCCAATGAATGAATTTCTCATCCAATGGACCCATGAGAAATTTAAGACCACCGTTGCCAAAACCCCAATTCACCAAGCCTTCTGCTCTAGTCGTCCTCGGAGATAAAGTTTTCGGAGTCCGATTTGCCTCTTTCTGGGGTTTGTTTACCTGGTTTTCTATTGGAGCAAACCCCCCAAAGAGAAAACACTTTTAGGGCAGTAGCAAAAATGAACCAAATTGAAGCCAGACTTAGAATCCTTGCTCTCGGCCTATGCAGGCTCCCGGACCAGAGAAGAAGCTATTTCATGAGAACCGAGCTCTAAGTCATAAACTTGAAATACATCAAGCTCTTTGTTGTTAATTGGCACTTACCTCACCTGAGGGCCTTTGCCAAGGAGAGCAGAGGGGTTTAATGGGGAAGGAAGAAAGGAAAAAGCCCGGAGCTCTGGAAAACAGCCCTAGCCACACGTGATTTTTCAGCTGGGGGTAGGGGGCTTCCCCCCCCCCCCCAGTATGCTAGAGCAACAAAGTCGCCTATGTGCTTTCTCAAACCTCGGCTGTTTGTTTGGGGGGTAATGCTCAGACTGGGGCCTGAGTGATAACTGCTTCATGTAATTATGAAGACAGCTTGAACACTATGCCCCTCTTTGTTTCGGCCTCCAGATGACGGCTGTCTAACCGCTGTTTGTGCCAGTTTTATTTCAAAGCACTTTTCTTTCCATATTTCAAAGGTCAGTGTGTTTACTGGTGGCCAAACAGAGCCCGTGTGTAAGAGAAAGAAACACACGTGGTTGAGTAGCAGAACTGAATGAGGACTCAAGGGGGCTGGACTTGGATCCTAGATTGGCTTCTAGATAAGTGAACAGCTGAGACTGTTTGACCTCTCTTTTTTTCATTGTATAAAAAGGAGGGGAGGTAAATCGTATCAATGGTCTCTTGTAGGAGGGAAAAAAAAAAATAACAACAAAACTATAGACATCTGGTTTAGGAAGTAGAAATGTAGGTATTTCCAGTAAAGAAACATTATCAATTATGCAGCCAAGAAAATGTCCACTTCATCTTCTCAAAATGGAAATAGTTCCCCCTTCGAAGAAAGCAGGCTGGATATTCTGGCCACCCTTAGAAACCTTGAGATTGTTGTCGGTCAAAGAATATTAGCACAGGGAAATAAAGCAAACCACAAATGCTTTCTCAGGAGTCTCAGTTGGCTTTCTGACATCATTACTTCAAACAGCAAGGCTGATCAGAATGTTACCTGCCCATATATAAAACATGAGTATTTCTATTACGAATATTTGAAAACAGCATCCGATTTCAATTACAGAAGCTCAATAAGTATTTCAAATGGTCTTCATGATTCATTTTCTTTTGATCTGTGTTTTCCCCATCCATCTTCCTTAATTTTCTGGGTATTGAGCTCCTGGGAAAAAAAGATGAATATGCCATTGAAATGGGAGAAAGCATGTATTCTGAAACTCAATTTGCCTGGGTTCAGATCTTGGTTCAAACACTTATGAGCTGTGTGACCTTGCATCATTCACTCAAACTCTCTGTGCCTTTGTTCCTTATCTATTACTATAGGTGTTGTGAGGATGAAATGGATTGGCATGTGTGAGGTAGATAGTAGAGTGTCTGGCATTTAGGCAAACATTTAAATGTTAGCTAGTCATGAAAGAGACTCTCCCTTTCTGAAATGATTTCTACCTTTGGTTAAAAATCTTCTCTCTTGTACTACTTGATTCCCTTCTTGAACCAATCTACCTACACCCGTAGAAATTTAAAAAAAAAAGGAAATTTACAAATGCCAAGGCTGTACCTTAAAAGGCAGAAGAAAGTAAAATAGAGAAAGAGAATAAATGGAATGTCTGAGAGTTAGTCTTCCAGTTACTGCTACAAGGGGGAACCAGAACAATGCCACATGCATCCCACTCTGGGTAGTGTGGGAGAGCACAAAACCTCTTCATGGAGATACAGAGAACTTGGGCATAGGCATTTCTTCTTGGTCATGACCTCGATGTCCTCTCCCCTCTTCATTACCTTGGAGCAGGTATGGCCCATGTTGATAGAAATAATGGCAAAAGAAACCCATTATTTCCTTCATACCGAATTATTCCATTGGATTCAACCTGGTTTTCTAATCCTGTTTGTGTGTGTTTAGACATACAGCATGAGTGATTTGTGAGCATTTACCAAGAACTCTTATCCAAATTTCTTTTAAGAAAGATGCCAGGACCTCATTCTCAATTCTGTTACTGAAGCTGTGATTTTCCCATTTTAGAGTTGAGATGCTAAAGCTAAGCAGGAATATGGATTTCACTTTCAATAAAATCACTGGCTGGTAAAACCCAAATTAAAACAGAGCATTGGAAATCAAGCTGCCTTTTTCTATTAGAACTAACAAGAGCTGTTTCATTTTCCAAATCAAAAGTTCTAGATACTGAAATCCTATTTGTAGGAAATGCTAAGCATTATTAAAAATGCAGATAGTCATCACGAGCTGGCATGTTTTCCTGCGGTTGCCAGGATGTTTTAACAACGAAGCTGAAGACAGGTGCACATAACACATCAACATTTTAATCGAAGAATAAAGACAGAGAAGCCATGAAATGTTCCAAAGCATTTAGGAGAGATAATGCCTCCTCTTGAGAATCAGCAGTGACCTCATTATTTAAAAAAAAAAAAAAAAAAAAAGCTACTCTCTACCCCTTTTCTAACTCTCTTCTCTACATATATATTTCTCTTCTGTCTTCAGTTTTCAATCTTAAAATAATAATAATAATGTTAATAATAGCAAAAATGAGAAACTTTGTTTGGCTTGGTGCCTCTGTCAGGCCCTACCTAAAAAAGAGATTCCTCACCTGACCTCCATTCAAAACTTTACATATATATTTCTAATGGTACTTTTTTCTGAGAACTGGGTCCATAGTTTTCATAAGTGTGCAAAGAACTTACCACTGTTCAAAAGAAGTTAAGCCAAACACACAAACCCTGAAAGAATATATGACACCCCCTTAGTCTATCTTTCTTGCGCTGCTGTTTTGTTTCAGCAGGGATTTTGATAAAGCTAATGAGTATTTAATTCAAGTTCCGTCTTCTGGTCAGAGCAGATACAGTGCTGCCTATGACTGCAGATGTTGTAAAGACATGGTATCACTTGCCCATCCTACTACCTACTTCAGTTCAAACCCATCTTCCCTCCAAAACCATTTCCCTTCTACTACGGTGTCATGACCTCTCCATTCTCTTAGACACCCTGCTGTATGGATGTGTCTGTATATATATTTTACTATAAGAGCCTTCTAGTTGGTGATCTTATATCCAATCTTGCTACTCACTATCTTGTTCCATATTTTCTTCTCCCAGATTCATCTTCTCAGCATCTTAACGTTCTCCTCTCTTTCTTTGATTAGGAAACCCCATTGACATTCATTGTCTGTCTGTAGAGTCACTTAAATTCCTCTGTGGGGCTTTAGGGGTACCCCAGAGACCCACCGGGACCTCTGATTGAGGGAGGATGAAGGGATGAAGAGATATCGCTCTAGACCATTTCCCTCCTAGTCTTGCAAATAGAACCCTCCAAGCTAAAGTGGATTCGCTTGAAGACACAATCAGTGACAAAGATGAGTCTAGAACTAAATCCCCTTAGCCTTGACCCCTTTTCTAATTCAGAACACTGCATATCCTAGGGCCATAATAATGGGTGATAGAAGTTAATGTGGGGCTTTTGCCACGTTTCTCCATTTGTTAACTTCATTCTGCTTTCCTCTGTTCTGAGTATCTTCAGCAGGTGCATCTACATCTTTAGGAAAATCGGATGTGACTAAAAGATTTGGCTAGTCCAATTAGCCATGACTTGTTGACAGCAGCCCTGGGAGCTATGGGACCAGTAACACTGGGGCCTTGATGCCATGCCTGTCAACCTAATAACATGGTGTTTAAGCACAATGTGTTCTGCTTTAGCCTCAAAGTCTGTCTATGATACTTTATATTAAACAACTTTGGGGGGCACCTGGGTGGCTCAGTGGGTTAAAGCCTCTGCCTTCGGCTCAGGTCATGATCCCAGAGTCCTGGGATCAAGCCCCGCTTGGGGCTCTCTGCTCAGCAGGGAGTCTGCTTCCTCCTCTCTCTCTCTGCCTGCCTCTCTGACTACTTGTGATCTCTCCCTCTCTGTCAAATAAATAAATAAAATCTTTAAAAAAACAAAAACAAAAACAACAGCAACAAAACAACTTTGGGACAAGTTCTATGGGTTACTCATACAGAAGCTTCTCTGTGATTCAAGGAAGATCAAAGGCTCCACCTGCCCCCAGATATCATCCTTACCCACCTCCCACATTACACGAAGTTCTTAGGTTTAGTTATTCCTCCTGGTGATATGACAATCTTTATTTTGTAAAAAATGTGATATCCCAAAAGCATAACATTAACCTATCAGTAGCCAATAATACTTTAAATTAGATTTCATTTCATTTCATTTCATTTCATTTCTTTCTTTCTTTCTTTCATCTGGCTCAGAGCAAAGTCCTGAGGGAAAAGAATTAGTGTGAGTAAAAGTGGGTTGATTAAGGGTGAGTGTGGTGGGGAGCAGAGAAAAAAATCTCGAGATTGGGTGCCGTGTTCTAGAAGGAACCTGGAGAAAGTAAAAGGAACAGAAGGTGCCAAAGGGTAAGTTTTGCCTGATTCCCAGTCTTGCCAAATTCAGCATTTTCCTACGTTCTTCTCGGTTAACCCCCTTTCTTTATTGATCTTGCCTGGTATTGGCTAAAATTTAGCTGAAAATTCAGGGAAAAAATAATACCAATCTCTTAGCTAACATTTATTGAGCATTCACTACCTGCCAGACATTGCTCAAAACATTCTCCATGCATCAACTTATTTTATCCTACCTGTAACATTTGGAGATTAGATGCCATTAATATCCCCTTTCATAGATGATGAAATTGAGGACCAGAGGTTTGAAGAACTTCCCTAAAATCATCGAGCAGGTAAATGGTGGAATCAGAGTTCCAACCCAAGCGGTCTGGTTCTAAAGCCTATATTCTTAACCCCTATGATCTACTGTCTTTCAAAATCACAGCATTTGTAAGCAAATGGTGAGGTTCATCTTCAAATCCAAATAGTCTGATTCTGGATCATCCCACTCTGATGCTTCTTGGGCTGCAATGAATCTTTCAAGTACATCATGACTTTTATAGTCATGGAGACTGTAGTGGTCCAGAAAAAGTGTCTCAGTTTAGGGTCTTTCTAAAGTTATAGTAGTCTGGTGTCTTCATAACAGTGCTCTATTGATTTAATATCAAATGCTGATCTGACAAAGACAGTCGAGAACAAACCTCACAAAGTGTTGGGCAGAATCCCTATCCAGCTGTTACTGTTCCACACTGAAATGGAGAATCTAGACAAAATTACTTCTGCTCTCTGTAAAAGGTCAGTTGAAATAAAAATTGTTTAATATTTCTTTTTCCTCTCTATAACCAAACATTGCTAGTGCCCAGGGAACACCAAAGATAAACCTGAAATCTTGGATTTGGGAAATCACTGCACCACTTTTAGTTGTATTGTGGGAGGCGCTCCAAAGGGATTTCAGGATATTATCTAATGAATCCCCATTGACATTTAGGCAGATTTTCACCCCTGGAGTGCTACCTTCTTGGACGTATTTCTACGTCCCTAGAAATAAAGCAGATGACAGGTGTCAGATTAATATAAAAATGTAGCTGTAGTTTAGAGAAAGGCTTGCTCAGTGCATCCCCAGTCCCCATAATGATGAAACAAATTCTGGTAAGATGGTCCATTTGGGGGCTGGAGAGAAGAACAAAACATCTTTGAGGCCAGTGCTACTGTAACTCAACTTCTTGATGATTCTCTAAGAGTTGAGAGGATGGAAACAGAGTTGCTGAGGGAAGGGAGGTAGGAAAGGCTGAGAGAAGGAACAGGGTTTACATGATGTGTAAACTACAGGGGCTCCATCTTGGAAATCCCTTCCTCTTTTCTCTAATAATTAACTATTTCCTTTTCTTTTTTTTTTAAGATTTTATTTATTTGTCAGAGTGAGCACAGGCAGAAAGAGTGGCAGGCAGAGGCAGAGCGAGAAGCAGGCTCCCCACTGAGCAAGCAGCCCGATGTGGGACTTGATCCCAGGACACTGGGACCATGACCTGAGCCGAAGGCAGCGGCTTAACCAACTGAGCCACCCAGGCGTCCCTAATTAGATATTTTCATACCCAAATTAAATCATTTCTCCCAACTTCCAGTAAATAAATGTGAAAAAAGCAAACAAAATCAATCAAACAAAATGATACTCTTGTTTCATCGAGAAGGTTTTTTCTGTTATTCTCCAGCTTTTAGGAGGGAAATGCCTCTTCTCCTCTCTTAACAGATTTGTCCTATCTTTGCTTGGGAATATCTTTCATTTCCATGGAAGCCTTAATTAAACAGCAAGACATTGCAGCAGAAATTCCCAATATTTCTGCAGAGAGAGAAGCTGCTTTTTATTTCCCCTAAAGCTTTAAGGTCAAGGAGTGGGAGTGGGGAGTTTCCAGCAGATGTTTCATTCCTCCCTGGGTAAGCTATCAATCCCCAAACCACTCACTGGAGCATTATCAGATAAGCCTTTGAGGTCTACCAGCAGACTTTCACCAACTGGTTGAGGACTCATGTATAAGGACTCCCTCGTTTGATGAGACGTGGAAAAACTTAAGAAGGAGGGAAGAAAGAGAAAGAAAAAGAAAGAGAGAGAGAGAGAAGAAAGAGAAAGAAAGAAAGGAAGGAAGGAAGGAAGGAAGGAAGGAAGGAAGGAAGGAAGGAAGGAAGGAAAGAAAGAGAAAAGAAAAGAAAGGGAGGGAGGGAGGGAGGAAGGAGGGAAGGAAAAAAGAGAGAAGGGAAAGGAAGGGGGCAATTACTTTTTCACTTCCCAGAACATGTTCCGAGTACCAGCTAAACTTATTTGCCACCAGAGTTGGTCAAAACAGTGAAGCTAACACAGCTTAGGCTCTGGAATTCTTTCTTCTTAGTTTTGTATCATCCTTGTGCACATGCCAGCCCAATTTTAATGCAATGTCTGGCAGGTAGTGTTTGTACCCTTGCTGCCCTTGCTGTCAGTTTCCTGGCTTGCTGTCCTGATTGAATGGGACATTCAGGTAGCTTTTACCTCTTGGAGTGCCATCTTCTTGCTAGGTAAGAACCTCCCTGGAAATAAAGTTCTAAGGTGCTCCCAGTCCTACTGTTTATTCTTACACCATTCATATTTCTTGAATTTTCAGGATAAAAACTCTGCTTCTTCTCTGAGCTTGAGGACATGTAATATGCAGATGGAGAAACTGGTTGAACTGTCCAAGTAGGCATGCTAGAATGTTTCCCTCAAAGTAACCTATGGAGGAGAATATGGGCATCAGAATTCAGCCACAGAATTGCAGAGTTTAGAGTTTGAGGATATGTCAATGGATCATTTGATCCAGTTCAAACATCTTGTGTAGAATGACCCCATTTCACAGATGACACAATAGAGGCTCAGAAAGACTAAAGGCCATATCTAGGGTTATCTGGTTGTCTTTAAGACTGAAAGGTGGGGGAGTAAGGGCCCTTATCTCTTTTTTTAAAATTTTTTTAAAATTAAATTAATTTATTTATTTTCAGAAAAAAGAGTATTCATTATTTTTTCACCACACCCAGTGCTCCATGCAATCCGTGCCCTCTATACCACCTGGTACCCCAACCTCCCACCCCCCCGCCACTTCAAACCCCTCAGTTGTTTTTCAGAGTCCATAGTCTCTCATGGTTCACCTCCCCTTCCAATTTACCCCAACTCCCTTCTCCTCTCTAACTCCCCATGTCCTCCATGCTATTTGTTATGCTCT
>NC_081562.1:27677697-27730606 GCF_022355385.1 Mustela nigripes
CCTCATGGTTCACCTCCCCTTCCAATTTACCCCAACTCCCTTCTCCTCTCTAACTCCCCATGTCCTCCATGCTATTTGTTATGCTCCACAAATAAGTGAAACCATATGATAGTTGACTCTCTCTGCTTGACTTATTTCACTCAGATTTTATTTATTTATTTATTTGTCAGAGAGAGAGAGAGCACAGGCAGGCGGAGTGGCAGCAGAGGCAGGGGGAGAAGTAGGCTCCCTGCTGAGCAAAGAGCCCGATGCAGGACTTGATCCCAGCACGCTGGGATCATGACCTGAGCCAGAGGCAGCCGCTTAACCAACTGAGCCACCCAGGCGTCCCAGGGCTCTTATCTCTTACCTCCTACTTTATGCTACTTTACAAATACATACAGGAATGTATGATGCCAAAACATAATGACATATGCAAATGTGGTGTCTTCCAAGGAGAGAAAAAGAATGGGATACTTAGTAATGCAGCATAGGAAGTCCTGTGATAGCAATTCCTTCTCATTACTAGCATAATTTAGCTTCTTTAAGAATCTGACCCAAACTCAATTAAAGTTATGCCCTGCAGCATAGTCATATTTATAGGTTAATGGTTTAGATTCCTGTCTTTATAGCATAGCATGTTGTTTCTTACTCCATTTTTGTCAACTTTATTCCATACATGGTTCTCTGTTAGAGCCTCCTCCTAGCATTCTCTTCTTTGCCCCATGACTTTGGTTTGCTGCTGTTGAGATCTTTCCCAAAGGTTGAAAGATTCCTCAAAAAGTCAGATAGGTAATACCATTGCTGGGTCAACCAGGTTCCCAGGCCTTATCTCCTATATGCTGCTCGTAGAGGGCCCCATTCAGTCTGTACCAGACCTTGGTGAGTGAGAAAGAATGTTTCTGGTAATAGTTATTATGATAATAAACCCCAGAGCTATGTACAAATTACTTTCATCATCACTGTAATAAAGATAGGCTGAGTTTAGGAAGAGTGAGAGAGAGAAGACAGTACGGATTCTTTTATGGAATTTCCATTTGGTGTGTATCTTTGCAACAACCAAGTAGTATCTGGAGTTCTAGATATAAAAGTTGAAATACAGATTCTATACTTGAACTATGAATTTTGAATTACTCCAGACAGAAACAAAGAATGTTCTGCAGTTGATATAAAAATACCCATTCCCACACAGAAAAATGTGGGAAAGGGAACCATATGGAATGAGAGAGGAGAGGGCCATATTTTAAAGAACCAAATGAATGCAAGGAAGAGATACAAAATAGGATCAGGACAGAGACATTTTTCTAGACCTCAGTGCTTAGGATTTTCCAATTGCTGAGTAGGAAGAAGTGGAAAGTTTTTAAAAATGAATATTATTATGAATTTGTATGATTCAATGTGATTGTGAATTTGTGTGTATATACTCATACTGTGCTCACTATCTATTACTGTGTAACAAGTTATCCCAAGACTTAGTGGCTTGAAACAACACACATTTATTATCTTACAGTTTCTGAGAGCCAGAAATATCAGAGCGGGGTTAAGGTGGGTGTTCTCGCTCTGGGTCTCTTGTGAGATTCCAGTCAAGTTACCGACCATGGCTGCATCATCCAAGCCTTGGCTATGCCTGGAGGCTCTACTTCCAAGATGGCTCCTTACTAGTGCTGTCCAGAAGCCTTGGTTCTTTGCCACATGGACATCTTCATACAGCCACCTAGGGGGCTTCAGGACATAGTAGCTGGATTCTCCCAGAGTAAGTGGTCCAAGGGACAGGAAGAGAGAGACACAACACTTAACATGGAAGCTGGATCTTTTTTTTTTTTTAACATTTTTTTATTGTGATAAAATATATATCATATCAATTTACCATTTTAGCCAGTACTCAAGTGTACACTTCAGTGGTACTAATGATGTCCACACTGCTACACAACCATCACCACTATCCATTTCCATCATCCCAAACAGAAGCTCTGTATCCATGAAGGAATAACTCCCCATCCTCCTATTCCCAAACTCTGGTATTCTCTATTTTCTGTTTCTATGAGTCTGCCTACCCTGAATACCTCACGTAAGCAGAATCATAATATTTACCCCTTTGTGTCTGGCTTATTTCACTTAGCACAGTGTTCTTAAGATTTATCCAAGTTGTGGCATGTATCAGAATTTCATTCCTTTTGATGACTGAATAACATTCCATTGCGTGTATATACACATTTTCTTTAGCCATTCATCTGTCAGTGGACTTTTGGGTTGTTCCAACCTTTGCTGCAGTCTTTTTATAGCGTAGTCTGGAAGTGTAATCTGTTCATTGGAAGCAAGTCATTAAACTGAGCCCACACTCAAGGGAAAGGAAGGAGAGAAATATCAAAAAATCTGTGGGTGCATTTCTAAGAGAAGAGAAAATATTTCAGTTAATTTTACCAGTTGCACATGATGCTTTACATGGGGCTTGCTTGTGGTCCTTAATTCTCTTGTAGGTTTGATGAAATCCTGAGTTTAAGAATCTTTCTAGGGACTGTACCTGGAGCAGCCCCAACCAGAGCACAGGATGAAAATGGGCAAACCGGAAAAATGATATGCCTGATAAATATCCGAACAAGGTCTTTTTCGGTACCTGAGGCAATATGGATACGCTGCTTTCAGGCCTGGATTTACCAGCAGAAAGAATGAGAGTAGACCTGCGCCGTGTTTCATTCTACTGAATGTGAGTGGGCAGGTTTCCGTGGCGGTAGTGGCTGAGACATGTGTATCAGAACGTACTCAGAGCTATTCCTGTTGGCGTCCGTCTTTGTATGTAGTTGAAAGAAGGCTTAGACTATAACGACAAAAATAACAACAAGAAGAAATAACCCCTTACCACCAAGAGTACCCCTTTTATCAATCCTGTAAATGTTCTTTCTTCCGTCTGTTAAGACTGGCACCACGAAGCTGAGCTCTTTTGCCTTTTTAATTTATTACACTACTTCAATTTTCTATTTTGTGATGAATGTAAGGAATTTGGAAATAGTTTGCAAAGATGAAGGCAGGCAGGATAAAAAAGCAATTACCTCATGCCAATTATACCAGGAAATAGTGGAGGTGCCATTCCTGCAGCGTTTTTGTCCATTTTTCTTCATTACTGTAATGGTGGCCACTCTCCTCATTACCCCGCACATTTCTCTTCATTACCAGCTGTGGTGATGGGGGTGATGATGAGTGCTATTTACAGCTGGAATTCTGTGAAGGGCCTGGCCGATGAATAATAATTATTCAAACAGATATATGGAAGCCAAGAAAGACAAATGTGAAGCTATTGTGTCCCAGAAAGGCAGGGAGGTAATTTCTTTTCTTTCCTTTTTAAGATTTTATTTATTTATTTTAGAGAGAAACAGACAGAGAGCACTGGGAGGCTCAGAGAGAGAAAGGGACAGGCAGACTCTGCACTGAGTGCAGAGCCCGATGGGGGGCTTGGTCCCAGGACCCTGAGATCATGTCTTGAGCTGAAATCAAGAGTCAGACACTTAACTGACTGAGCCACCCAGGTGCCGGAGGTAATTTTTTTTGAAGGGAAAGGAGGTTCTTGTTCCTCAGTCAGAGACTACCTTGCAGTGCTGGGTGGAACAGCTTATCTAAGGTACTCAGTTTGTTATTATAGGAACTGACCAAAATACAAGGTTTAATTTAAGCTATCAAACCAGTGCTGAGGCCATTGTAACCTTAGCTTCATCTGCCAGGAAGAAAGCAGGGCTTTCCTTGGGTCTACACTGAAAAGGTAGCTCACTGCAAACTGTTCCCTCACATGCCTCCACCCTTGTATCCAGCTCTCCATCTACCTGGGGCAACCTTGTTAGGATGTTATTTATAAGGCACATTCACTATCATCTCTCTGTCTGTGTTTCTACACATATATGTATGTATGTACCTCTCTATCCTTGTTAGTTAGGGTTTTTCAAATAAACAGAACCAGCAAAAAGTGTGGGGAAAGAGAGAGAGAGATTTTAAGGACTTGGCTCACATTATTATGGCGGCTTAGAATACAGGGTAAACGAGCAAGCTTGAGACTCAGGGAAGAATTGCAATCCCAGTTCAAAAGCATTTTGCTAAGATTTCATTCAGCAAAGGTGAGTCTTTGGTCTAGTAAGACCTCCAACTAACTCATTGGATGAGGCCCATCCACATTGTGAAGGGTCAGCTGCCTTACACACAATCCACTGATTTAAATATTAATCTCATCCAAAAAACACTTTCCTAGAAACATTCAGAAAAATGTTTGACAAAATATCTGGGCACCATGGCCCGGCCAATGTGACATACAAAATTAACCATCATCTACATATATATCTAGACCAACGAGTTACAAAAAGACTTGTGACCCGAAAATAAAGGTGCTAAATTGGGGTTTTACCTAGTGACGAGTCTTTGACTTAGGCTATTAAGATTCTTCTGAGAGTGTGGGATAATGCAGCAGCTCCATTGAAGAGGGGAGTTGAGTCCTGCCTTCCATCCTGACTCCTTCCAGACCCTTGAATTAAGGGGAGTAATTATTCCGGGGGCAGAAGGGGATCTGTAAGTGAGTTTCGAGGAGAGGCAGAGTATACATATAATTGGGAACTGTAGTGAATTGTTTATTAAAATCACCTTCCAATTTAATTATCTAATTGCTACTCTTGCTTTGACTTTCTCCCTAGCAATGGTCCTACAGCTATCCCATAGCTATCTGGCCCAATTCAATAAGGTGTTGAAACAGGTTGCAGAAGTTCCACACCAGGCAAGTAGGAGCAAGTCAGCTTCCCGGAGATGGGCTCATGAGCGGGCCTCTAGTTAACCCCTGCTAGACTGGAGCATCTGCAAAGAAGGCCCTGGAAAAAGATTTCCACTAGAAGGGTGATGCCATTTTGCCAAACTCTGACGGCGTGTGCAGCCTGTTAAGAATGATAGAGGTTGTGTTCCAGCACAGCAGGCTTTCAGTGTGAGACAGAGGGATGAAAGGAGTACAATATGAAAACAGCAGGTGAGCATGGATGTATCACACAGGGAAAAGATGTTAGAGGAATACTGAGGTATATTAATTCTCCCCAGGCCCCCTCAAATTCAGTAGCTTCAGTGAAAGCAAAAATATGCTCTTGAATTAGGCCCAGGCTTCTAACAAGTGCCATAGCACCATCTGCTTCGTAGCAAAAGGCAGAGGAGGTGGGAAGGACAGACCCGCATGCCAACCGATCCCGATACTGTCTTCAATAGCCTTGATTGCCTCAGGGGCCCTCACAAGCTGCCATGTGTGGACAAGCTTAGGGAATTTGATGTCTCCAAAGTGACTCTTCTCCAGACTTAGGCTACTCCTGCGGGCAAGATGGCATTTGCCCAGTGGCTTTGGGATCATTTTCACTTCTCTACAGAGCTCGAAACCAGCAACAGCAGCAGCAACTATTTGGCACCTGGAAAATCCTTCCTAATGATCTGGGTCGGGAGAGGCTTCTCAACATATGGTCTGTGGGCACCCTGTGCACGACAAATTGTTCACCATTGAGAAAGGGTGTGATCTTGTACCTTCATGTCTAAGTCATTATAACTTCTGTGAAACAAGGACAAACCAAAGGTAAACACCCTGTAGGTGTGTGAATCAGCTATATCCCTCAGAGGAGGAGCTCAAGGATTTCATTAAACAACTAGCTTCAGTCTTTTGGCTTAGGCCTTTTGATTTATCTTCCTTAGTGCTGGAGCCACTTGCCATTTCCCTAAACCAATTTCCTGAGCCCCTCAGCAGGGAGCGTGTGATGACATTCTCCCCGATCTAGACCCAAATAGCTTAAGTCCACTGTGACTCTGTTCTATCTTGGCACCAGACTTCTGCTTGGAAAATTTGGAGGAAGCAAATTTCATCATGCCTCTCCTCACTGTCCCTGGATAACCTTCTCCAGTCTGGGGATTCACCACCACCACCAATGGTCTGATGACCTCCAAATCCATGGTTCTCTTCGGAGACCCAAACTCTCTTCAGAACTTCAGCCTGGATTTCCCAACCTGAATGTAAAATGGACACTTCAAATGTGCTCAAAAATGAACTCACCCCAAATGTGTTCTCTTTTATTTCTTAGCTCCATTAGTGGCATCCCACTTAGTTACCTTTTACTTCTCCACGTCTACCCATTGTCACACACATCCAATTTATCACCAAATTATGTGGAGGTTTTTTTCTGAAGAGGTATTTTTTCTAAATGTATCTCTTTCTTCCCATTCCTACAACTGTTTCCAAAATCCAAACTCTTTGAATTATCCTGATTTTCTTATAACTGGTCTCCTCCTGCCTAAGTTTGTTTAATTCTGTATACAACAGTTTAAATAATTGATCTCAAATGCTTTCAATCTTTAAAAACTCCCCATCATTTACTAAGCACCAAACTAAGCAGTGAGCTACTTATCCAGGCCCTCTTTGACTACTCTCTCCAGTATTATCTCCAATAACTTCCCTTGTTCTTTTTCACTCTTGTAATACCCTTTTAATGCCCCACATGGACCAAGCAGCTTCCCTGCTCTATGCCTCTGCGGGAGTTATTCCTTCAATCTGGATCACTCATCCCACCGTCCTTCACAGGCTAATTATGCCTGACTCATCTTTAATACTCAACTAAAGCATTAGCTCTTCCTGGAAACCTCTTGTGAACTCTCCGAATGGAACAAGTACCATTCCTCTCTATTATTCCCCATAACACTCTGTAGATACATCTCTGTTATTACCCCACTTGTCCATTTCTCTCACTGCATTTTTGGGACCCTTTTAAAAAATCTTTACTCTCAGGTTTCCTAGAATAGAATGCCAATGGGCATGGAAAAAAATTCATTTTGCATTTAATATCTTTGTGTTTTTAGACTCCATCCTCAAAATATTAAATATCAAATTCCTTCAATGCATTAAAATGTCATCATATCAGAGCTTATTGTACATGGAACATCCCTGTCTAAAGATCTCCAAGGGTCTTTAATATCTCCACATCTTCCCTCTAACCCACAATATCTAATTCTTCAATTCCTCTGATGTTCCTGAAAAGTGACTTTCGAATCAAGTGTCTCTCTTGAGTATGGATTGGAAACAAGTATGTTTCCAACATGACTGACATTTCCTATTGACTAAAATGACTTATTCTCTTGGCTGCAGTTTTGGGGTTCCACAAACAATCATCATAACATCAAATGAGCAAAACAAACTAGCAAAATAACATCTTAGATTGTGTCAGGGACCCAACACAGACACTCCTGGAACATAAAAAATCTCTAGAGACTATCTGAGATCGGGAAGGGACCCTCTGCAAGCTTGTCTAATAGTTAAAAAAGAGTATCTGGCATTTCATTATCTCAGTTAAAACTTTGTGTCTACCTGCTGGATATATCACAGGATAGATGTAATTGGGATTAAGAAATCAACCCCCATCTATAAGAGGCTTGGAATGCAGTAGTCAAGGCAAGGAATTTAAACAGGAAAATGTTCTTGAATGCATAATCCAAATATGTATATATCATGTTATGGTTTTGCTTTAAAATTCTTCCTATCTCCCTTGATTACATTCAGGATCAAACTTCTTGTGATATAACATCCCTAAAAGACATTATGGAGTGGAAGATAGAGTGTGTGTGTCCCAGCATTGGACTGTATTGATATCCTCTCCCAGATACTTGCTAAGTATATAACTATCCGTTTCAATTACCTTACCTGTAAAATGGGAATAATAAAATAAGAACAGTGCCTACTCATGAAATGATATGACAATAAAAAGGCATGGCAAGAACCTAGAAGAGTGCCTGGCACGTAGTAATTATTCAATAAAGTTTAACTACTGTTAGATGATGTACGACTTGTCCATTTTTCTGTCTGTATTTGTCATTGTACTCCAGCCATATTGAACATGAAATTCCCCTACTGCATTATTCTCACATTGCTTTGCACTTGCTCCCAGGAACGTTTTCCCCTCCTTCTGGTTAAATCCTACCCTTTCCCTACCAGTCTCTGTTAGGACCTGTTAGGACACTGTCATAAATCCCCATGCTTCCTGCTCCCACTGTCTGTCCTGATGTTCCTGCTCGTGTCCATCTCCCACACTATACTGTAAAGCCTTCAGTGGGAGGGAGTGTTTTCTTTTCCTTTCATCTCAAAAATATCCATGAGATAGAGACTAAATATACCCCCAAACACATATGAAAAGTGAAAATAAGCATCTAATTCAAAATAATGAGAAGGACAAGCCACAGACTGGGCAAAAATATCTACAAATGACACATCTAACAAAAACCTGTTATCCAGAATATGCAAAGAATCCTTAAAACTCAACAATAAGAAAATAAACAACCTGATTTAAAAATGGCTGGAAGACCTTAATGGACACCTCACCAAAGAAAACACATAGCTGGCAAATAAGCATATGAAAAGATCTACCACATTATCTGTCATCGAGGAAATGAAAATTAAAATTAAAATCAGGGCACCTGGCTAGCTCAGTTGGTAGAGCATGCAACTCTTGTTCTCAAGGTCGTGAGTTCAAGCCCCATGTTGGGCATGGAATCTACTTAAAATAAAAACTAACAAAACAATGAGATACCACTGTACATCTACTAGAATGGCCATAATCTAGAACCATGATAGCACCAGATTCCAGCAAGGATGTGGAACAACAGAAACTTTCATTCATTGTTGGTTTGGTCTTTAGTGTCATGGGAGGTATAGACCGTATTGTTGAGCATCAGTTTAGCCTCCTGAGAAGTGCTTCTCAAACTGCAACATGTAGAACAATGACCTAGAGTTCTTGTTAAAATGCCAACTCTGATTCCATAGTTCCGAAATTCCATGATTCTAACATGGAAGCAGGTAATAACAATGCTGCTGGTCTGTGGAACGATATGCTGACTGGAAGGCTCTAGAGCCAAGCTATCTGGGTTCAAATCCCAGTCCTGCCATGGGAAAATCTTTTAACCTCCTGGGATTCAGTTTTTTCCATCTGAAAATTAAGAATGATAACAGCACTGGCTTTCTAGGGTTTTGTAGGGATTAAGTTAGGGAATATATATATATCAGGCACTTAGAGCAGTACTCTGAATTTGATCACTAGTGTTTGCCATTATTGCCACCTTGGAATATCATTCATCCACACTAGAGCTCATATAACTGTTATGTGCTTTCTTATCATATGCTCACCTATCTTGGGCTTTCATTCTCTCTTCAACTGAAATATGAATCTCCATATTTTTGTTTACCACTTTTTGACAGTGAAGATGAAAGCATGTAGGAATGGGGAACTTTTACTTGTTCTTGTCATACATTAATCATGTACCATCTACCTCACATAGCTTATCCTTTTCATGTTTTTCTTCCTGTTCTAAGCATACTTTGAAATATTCTATTGAACGTTCTTGGCATTTTAGTAAAGTTAATTCATCCTGATGCTATTCAATGTCAGAAGTCTGTTTAAAAACACTAACAGAGTCATTTTACATGAGCTATTATAAATAGCTAAGTGATTCATTCAAATTATTTTGTGTGGCCTAAATGAATAAAGAGCTTCTCACACTCAGGCTCTTGTTTCCCAGGGGAGGAAGCCAGATAATAATAGGTAGGTTTTCAATTATGACTGATATGGGACAGATAGGACAGATTATGCAGTTTGGACAGGGCAGATTATGAAGTTTATTATCAGTTCTCCAACAAATCACCACACCCTTATTTAAAGACAATTTAGAAAATTGGGATGGTAATGAATGGGATCATGGCTGGGTGCAAATGATATCAGTTTTTACAAAGTTGTTGCCAAATCCTACTTTATTTGGATAAAAGGCAACTTAGAGTTTTAATGTCACTAACATGTCTCATAAATCATGGCTATGCTAAGTATTGTAAACATTAAAGTGATAAGACAACAATTCTCACAAAGAGGCAATCATGAGATTAAATGATAAATTGGAAATCATCCACACCTAAGCAGGTGGCTGAGAGCAGGCAGATCCCAAGGCAAAACATGCTGTGTGAACCCTGAGTAATAAGGACTACTTACACTTGAATTCAGTTTAAGAGATTATAAAATCCTCCCACATATTTTATTTGATCTTCCTAGTGGAATCTCAAGGAATTTCACAAAATCATTTGTTTCTAGCACTTCTGGAATGGTATACTTTGGACTCTTAAATCAAATTGCCTGATTGTGTTAGTTTGGGTCCTCTGGAAAACAGATGTCAAATTGGATTAAACACGCAAGAATGGAGGAGCCATCATCAGTGATGCTTGTCTGACCCTAAGTGAAGTAGGGAATGAGGGAGGGTTGGATGGAAGCATCCTAGACTGTTTGGAGAGTTGGGTGGAAGCATCCCAGATTGTTGTGAAGTCTAACAGAGATTTGGCAAGAATCTTGAGGCATACTTAGGGCAAAGTGAATGTCAGAGAACCGCATATCATCCAGAAATGGACCTGTCATAGCATCCCTGCAAAGGATTTCAGGGAACTGCAGCTGAGCACCTTGGTCAATTATGCATCCTGTAGTTTGAGATCATAGTTACCCCATGGTTCAAATCCTAGTTCCACCATTAATTAGCTGTTATTTTAGCAAATTACTCTGCCTCTTTCTAAGCCTCATCTCCCTCATTGATAAAATGCTGATCATAGCAGTGCCTTTTCTATTGTGTGCATTAAATGAGATGAGTATATTATTATTTTCCTCTGAGACTCTTGGGCCTGCAAGCACCAACTTCTTCCATAAAATAGGTGACCCAGACCCATCCTATGGGTTGACCTCTGACAGAGGTGAAGTCAGGGCTAAAATTCACAGATTTCCTAGGCTAATGAGCACTGTTTTCTAATCTCATTCATTCAAAATATTTTACCTTTTGACTTTTGAATATGTTTACCTTTTAAAAAATGAATGGGGTGTCTAGGTGGCTCAGTTGGTTAAGCATCTGACTCTTGATCGGGGTCGTGAGATCAAGCTTCACATCAGGCTCTGCACTGAGTGTGGAATCTGCTTAAAATTCTCTCCCTCCCTCTCCCTCTGCCTCTGCCTACCCCACTCACACATGCACACCTACATGCTCTTTCTATGAAAGAAAGAAAGAAAGAAAAGAAAGGAAGGAAGGAAGAAAGAAGAGAAAAAGGAAAAAAATGAATTGTATAAAGAAGGAACAATGGACTAGGAACAACACAAACAGAACCTCAGGAATATGTAAGATTAACACCAGAACTAATACAATGTCTTTGGAGTCCCTGAAGGAGAGGAAAAAGAGCTTAGAACTGAAAAAGTATAATGGCTTAAAAATTCCAATATTTGCCGAAATATATAACCTATAGATTCAAGAAGCTGAGCTAACCCCGAAAAGGATAAATGCAAAGAAATAATCTACATTAAGAAAAGCATAGTCAAATTACTAAATACTAAAGAAAAAAAAATCTTGAAAGCAGTGAAAGGGAAATAATACCTCACCCATAGGGGAAAGTAACTTGAATGACAGTGGATTTCTCATCAGAAATCATGACAGAAGGAAGCAGTACAACATTTTTTCAAGTGCTGCAAGGGAAAAAAAAAAAAAAAAAAAACCTGTTAGTGGAGAATCCTATATTGAGTGAAAATATTTTTTAGAAATGAAAGGGAAATCAAGAAATTTTCAGATGAAGAAAAAACAGGAGAATATCACCAGCATAAAAGAATAGATAGATAGAAGTTCTCTAAAAAGAAAGGAAATGATTTTTAAAAAATTGACCTTGGAATGTTAGGAAGGAAGAAAGAACATGATAAGAAAAATAAGCTTAAATACAATTGATTTTACTTCTCTTGAGATTTCTAAATTATATTTGATGCTTGAAGCCAAAAGTATAATACGATCTTATGTGCTTCTAAATGTATATTGAGGAAATATATAAGCAAAATTAGATTTTAAATAGGTAATAAGAGCACACTGATCAAAAAGGAGGAAATAAAACTTTCTCTATTTCCAAATGACATGATTTTCTATGTAGAAAGTCCCATGAAGTAAAAAGAAAACAAAATCTCCTAGAACTAATAAGTAAGTTTATCAAGGTTGCAGAGTTCAAAAAGCATACCAAAAAATCAACTGTATTTCTATACACTAGCAATAAATATCAAAATAAAAAATGCAATACCATTTATAATCAATAAAAAATTATGCATTAACAGAAAATGTGTGGGACATCGGTGCTGAAAATGACAAAATGCTGATGAAAGAAATAAAAAAAGACCAATTTACATGGTGAGACATACTATATTCATGCATTGAAAGATTTGACATGGTAGAGATATCATTTCTCTCCAAACTAATATACAGGTTTAACTCAGTTCCTATCAAAATCCCAGCAAGAGTTTTATAGATACTCAATAAAACAAAACAAAACAAAAAACACAGCTATTTCTCAAATTTATATGGAAAGGCATAGAAACTAAGATAGACAAACCAATTTTGAGAAAGGAGGAATCATCTATCTGATTTTAAGATATCATAAAGCTTCTGTAGTCAAAAATGTATGGTATTGGCAGAGGGGCAGACACATACATCAAGGAACAGAATAAAAAACCCAGAAACTGACCTACACAAATACGCCCAACTGATTTTTGAATAAAGTACAACAGCAATTTCGTGAATGAAAGATAGCATTTTCAACAAATGGTACTGCAACAGCTGTATCTATAAGCAAAAATTGAAACTCTACCTAAATCTTATACCTTATACAAAAACTAACTCAGCATGGATTGTAGGCTTAAATACAGCACAAAGCTTAAAAACTTTTATAAAAACACACAGGAGAATCTTTAGAATCTGGAGCTAGGTGAAGAGTTCTTAGATTTGAAATCAAAAGCAAAATTCATTAAAAAAATTGATACAAAAGCAAAACTCAAAAAAATTTTAAAGTTAAACTTAATTGGACTTAATCAAAATTATACCTTTTGCTTTGTGAAAAATCCTGCTAAAATGGTGAAAAGACAAACTGTACACTGGCAGAAAATATTGTGACCCACATCTTCAAAGGACTAATATTTAGTTTTCAAAGGTCAACAGTACTATGAGCTTAATATAGACACCAAAGTATGGAGAATTATAAAATATACAGAATATTATAAAAGAAAAAATCTTGGGGGTGCCTGGGTGGCTCAGTGGGTTAAAGCCTCTGCCTTTGGCTCAAGTCATGATCTCAGGGTCCTGGGATCGAGCCCTGCATCGGGCTCTCTGCTCTGTGGAGAGCCTGCTTCCCCCTTTCTCTCTGTTTGTCTCTCTGCCTACTTGTGATCTCTGTCAAATGAATAAATAAAATCTTTGGAAAAAAAGAAAAAAAAAATCTTGGGCCATCCCTGGGCTTTGTACTATTTGCCAGATTTTTTTTTTCAATTTTATTTATTTATTTGACAGATCACAAGTAGGCAGAGAGAGAAGCAGAGACAGGCTCCCCGCTGAGCAGAGAGCCCGATGTGGGGCTCGATCCCAGGACCTTGGGATCATGACCTGACCCGAAGACAGAGGCTTAACTCACTGAGCCACCCAGGAACCCCTTGCCAGATATTTTTATGTGAATTATCTTATTTTGCTCACATAACCCTTTGCAGCAGTAATGTAGAAAACACATAGTCATTATTTTCTGGCTAAATGATTAAATTATTAGGTTATTGAATAGTTGAATGAATAAATTAATGCATGCATGAATGAATGGCACTATGGACTGAGCTTGTCCTAAAATTCATACATTGAAACCTAATCCCTACTGTGATTGTATATGGAGGTAAGCCTTTGGGAGGTGCTCAGGTCATGAGGATGAAATCCTCGTAAATGGGATTAGTGCCCATATAAGAGATCCCAGAGAGCTCCCTCCCTCAACGATTTCTACCCTGTGAGGACACATCAAGAGAAGGGTCATCTATGAACCAGGAAACCTCACCAGACCTGGAATCTGTTAGTACCTTGATCTTGGACTTCCCAGTCCCCAGGAATGTGAGAAATAGATGTCTATTGTTTAAGCCAACAGGTCTATGGTATTGTATTCCATATTCTTTTATAGTAGCCCAAACGAACTAAGATAGATGGATGGATGATGGATGTTTGGAATCAGTGAAGTGTGGAACATGTGAAATAGGGGCATCTGGGTGGCTCAGTGGGTTAAGTCTCTGCCTTCGGCTCAGGTCATGATCTCAGGGTCCTGGGATCGGGTCCTGCATCAGACTCTCTGCTCAGCAGGGAGCCTGCTTCCTCCTCTCTCTCTGCCTACCTCTCTGTCTACTTGTGATCTCTCTGTCAAATACATAAATAAAATCTTTTAAAAAAAAATATGAAAGCATGGGGCACTTACAAGCATAAAGTCAAGTAGCTTATTTTAAACGAATTTGGGTCATAAGACCAATTTAAAGGCCTTAGGCCAGGGCGGTAAAATGCAGGATGTTCAAAGAAAAACAGAAAAATGAATCACACCCTGTAAACTATAAACAAGAACTCCTTAGGTACTAGGCGTCTTTGGAAATAGTGCATAATTTTTTTTCAATAAGTACAAAATAAAGACATTTTGTTTTGCATTTTTCCTGTTACCGGCTGCATGCTCTGATCATGTGCAGGGCTCTGTATTCTTGATCGCTCAGACTTCTGGCTGAGCACAACTAGGAAATCAGCTACTCATTTTCAGTGTGGCAGGAAATGCAATGACAAGACTTTCTGACAAAGAAGTCCACCAATGGAGCAACACACACGCTTGAATGACCATTTGCCTGCCTTTGACCCTTGACACCACTTGACCTCCAGCTTCTGAGCATTCTGTTTCCTAGCCTTGGTTCAGAGGTCACCACACTGACCTCTGGCTTCAGTGTGATTTCTGAATCCTAACTTGGTTTTTGTTGTAGTGCCCAATCTATAGTCCCCCAGGGTCCAGAAAAGCCCTTTCACCAGTTCCTTTGTTCTCGCTGTCCAGGTTGTGGCCAACTGAAATCTGCAGCCACTAACAATGGTGTGGCCCCTTGTGTACTGGCTTTGATTGAATGCTGGCTTGTGTACTGGCTTTGATTGAATGCTAATCATCATTACCTTGAGTGCCCATTTGCTGAAATGCTAATCGTGCTATTACATTCACCATCTCCTTTAACATTTAGGAATCCCACAAGGAGGATATCAGTTATCCCCATCTTTTAAGATCAGGAAACTGACTGAGGCTCATGAAAATTGAAGGTAGATACTCTAAGTTCACACTGCCAGAAAGTATCAGATTTAGGACATGTTTTTACTCCAAATCAATTTCTCATGCTTTCTGTTTATTAAACATTCCCAGTATTGGTCTGGGTCCTGAATACACACATGTGAAAAAGCTCTGCTTTAATTTTAAAAGATGTTATATTCTTCAATGTTCCATGAAGCTTTGACCAGCTTTAGCGGAGGCAAGATGGCTGTCTGGTACACAGCTTCAACTGTCTGTGCACAGCTTAGGACATTCATGGGAAGTCGTATCACTCATGCTTGCACAATCCAGAAACACCAGAGAGCTCATGCCCTGGATTTCACCCTTGACCAGTGTTGGGTAGGAGACAACGAACCACTTCCCCCTCACATCACCCAGGGGACAGTTCCCCAAGACATTTGCTAACCCTCCACAGAAAAATCTGTAGAAATGAGTGCCTGTTAACCACAGCAATGGTCCACTGGATAATCCATCCTTCTATCCATTCCTTTCTTCCTTATTTCACTTCCCCTCCTGTTTGGGGGGATCCGTTTCTGAAGTAACTAACCACACGCAAACAAGATTTGCTTCTGGAGAAACCCAGGAGGACTCTACCTATCAATGAGTCTGAATTAGTGCATTTACTGAACTTGAACAGAGTTTTACATCCCACATGTCTATATATCACTGTGTACAAGGATGAATCAAGTTTATTTGGTTTCTTGATCAGTTGATTTGGCTTCAACGGTGGTTTTATTTTAAAACTTGTGGATAGACAGCCCTCTGGAATGCATTACCAACATATTTGTGTGAACTTATTTGTTTCAGATTCAGAAGGGAACTTCAATTAGCTGCTAAGTAAGATAAGTTGGGTCAGAAGTCTCCTAACTGTTGGTTAATGGTTCTTATGCAAATAGTAACTAAAATTTTTCTTTGATGATAAAAAACTATAGTTACAAATTCATAGCTTTTCTTTTATGTTCTTGAACTTCCCTTCTGCCCCCTGTAAACACCATCCTTGGCAAGATGTATAATGTCTATACCTGAATGGCTTAAGCCCTATTCTCTGTAAGAACACACTGACAATTTTAGCTCATTTGACCACTAAGTCTACCACTGTTCTAGGTGGTAGGTAAATAAGTAGGTAAATACGGATGTACATTTTGTCCTCCTAATGATTCTGGTTCTCAATAGCCCCTGTCTCCATTTACCCTCTGCCCCTTTATACACATATTATCTCACACCCGGGTTTAGGGAAAGCCTAGATGCAAACTGTGCAATGGTACAACAAAATCATTTTTACAGAACACTGCCTTTAGAATCTTCTGGGGATAAAAAAGTGAAACCAGATGAGTAAAGTTGGTGGAGGGAATAAAACTGAAAATCTAATGCCCTTCTTTCATTTTATACATCCTTAAGAGGCCCAGAATTAAATTGCTTTTCATGAAATCTCCTTAGCAAGTAAACTTGCATAAAAGCAGATAAGCTTCAAAATTCTCCCATCTTTCAAAAAAAAATTCCAGGTAATTATAATCTAGGTAGGGATCTGGGGAATTGATGGTTGTGGTTTATTCTGAATGTCAAGCAATAAAAATATAAGAATAGAGATCATATATAGATTATACACCACGGTTGATTTTGTTTTTTAGTTCTCCTTTACCTTAAAAAGCAGTCATCTAAACCGTGTAAATTAATCATTGCACTCAGCACAGAGTCGCTGTCATTTGACAGAACAGCAAAATTAGTCACATCAACATAGAAAGGATTGCATTAGCTGCTTTTCTACCCTTTGTGTTTTTATGTTTTGATACATAACATAAAGTTTAAAAACTTTTATAAAAACACATAGGAGAATCTTCAGAATCTAGTTTTTGATACAAAACCTAGTATCAGTGCTCATGTGGAGTTAAGACAGTGAACACCAAGCATCAAGGAAGACTTTCTAGATTATCAGATGTAAAAATTAAATTGCAGGAAAAAAAATGGAACGACTTACACACACATACATATACATAGGTGCATATACACATCTCTGCGGGAATAGTGAAATAATTTCATAATCCATAATCGTTCAATCTATTTATTTTTTAAATTTTTTTATCTTTACCAAAAGCATGTATTAAATATCAGCCTGTATGTGACATTTCTCAGGATGATAGAGATTGCTCCCTTTTATACTTTTTTCTAGTCTCTGCTATAGCATTTGTGACATTTTATTATAGTTTGTTGCATATCATCTATTTTCCTCAGCAGAATAAGGGCCCAGAAGACAGAGGCCTGTCCAGGAAGCCCTAGCATGCCCATGGTATGTGGCATGTGGCAGACAACAAAAGCATGCTTTAGTGAATGAATTAGTGAATAAATAAAAATTATTTGTGATTTGGATCTAGACTAATGGTATCCAAGCTACCTTTTTGGTCTGAGGACACACGCAGGCTCCTCACTGGAAAGACAGGAATTCTGTCTCTATTATGGTTCTCCTTGTGTGTCATACGTAAGCTATTAGCTTAATACAGAAACCACACTATAAAATATTTTATAAAACACACAGCATGCCATAAAAGACAAAGGCAGGGTCCATCCCTGAGCCGTGGGTGGAATGTGTATTATTTGCCAAAGACTTTTATGTCCTTCATCTCATTTTACCCCTCCAGCCCTGTGAGGCCGTCATGCCCTCCATTTCCAGATCAGGAAATGGAGGTTCAGAAATCTCAAGTAATTGGCTTAGAGAGACAAAGCCAGGCACAGAATCCAGGCTTCCCGAATTGAGGTTTGGGGCTTATTTTGTTGAAGTTCAGCTGCTTTCTTTCTTTAAGAGTATTTGTTTAGACAAATATTCCGAAGGGAAAAATATCCAAACTAACTGCTTGGCATTGCATCAGTTCAACACGAAACAACCTGGTGATGAGCTGAATTATTCACTCTTCCCTTGATTATTTTGTCATCTTGTACACACAGGCATGCTCTGGTTAAGGATGAAAAATGTCTTTCATAAGACCATCGTTAGCTCTGCCCCTGGCATGTTCCGTTCAGTACAGTGTTGTTGTTATTTTTCTTTTAAATCTTCAGGCTTCTTGTTCCAAATGCAAAAATGACCTAAGCTCCTTTGTGTTTTCATTCTGTAATTTATTCCTGGAGTTATTCCTCATGTTTTATTTAAAAATTTTGGCATTTGCTTTTAAAAAGTGCTCGTGCTACATGCGAAAGTTTTAATATGGGAGATCAATATTTTCCCCCTGAAAAACATACCTTTAATTTTACACACATCAACAGACGACTGTAATTTGCTGTATAGAAATTCACCTTCTGGGTGACTTTTTAAAAAACATGCTATTCTGCAAAACGCAGGACCTGCTCAGACCGAGAAGAAAAGGAGCAAAGAGAAAAATTCATTATGTAGCCCCGTGAATTCTTTGATCGCTTGTTTCTTTCCTCATAACCTTCCCCCGCCCTCCCCATCACTACGTTCCTCAGACTCCAAATGGAGAATTATAATTCTGGAAGGTGATGGAATGAGCTGAGCTCCACAGATGCTGAGGCAGCCAGTTTACTATTAGATTTCAAAGGCAACAACCCCAAACTGATGCCTGAGGAGATTTGTTTTTATTTGGATAACAGAGAACTCAAGATGAATAAAATGATAGCTTTACAAGTGCTCTTCAAAACTACTATGTAAATAAGTGGCTTACACAGCCAGACATAGGCATAAACAAAGGAACATGTCAACTGACATTCAAATCTCATTACTGCATTAATGTAATCTTCTTGGGTATGGGAAGAAATAATTTATATAAATGTGTATAGAAGAACAGAAAAATAAATTAACCAAATACACATTTTCAACAGTTTATCACCCAGCAATATAATCCTCTACAATAAATGCTAACGATACCTGATTCTTCTTGTCACGTTTCACCCGTTTCCTTTATTTGAGCAACTAGAGATCTCTAATGACCTTCTCATCGCATCAGACCGAAGTGGGACTGACCTCATTCAGCACAACCAATTGTTCATAATTGGGTTTTGTGAACTGTGCTGAGTATTAGGTGCTTTCTATTGAAAGTGTCTTCTACGTGATTCCTCATGAGTCCCATCCATTTCAGCTTTTCATTTCTTCCAGTAAATGTGGTCATGCTCTGAGCTTCAGAATCTTTACAATGTGAAAAGCGTTGGAGTGTTGCCATTATCATATATAAGAGCATGGGTCAGTTCTGGGAGGGGGGATCTGTCTGCTCGAGATGCAGAGATGGGGAGGTTAACGTGGCCTTCCTGGCTAAGGATTAACATTTGTGCATTTAAATTACATGGAAGAGTTCAGTTATTATTTAAAGCCTTTGGTTCTAGTCCCCACACTGATTCTACTCTGTGACTAAATTCTTACCCACCCACTATGAAACAAGAAAAAAATAACATTAAGGTTGGGAGGTTTTAATACATCCTCATTATTATATTTTAATTCTGAAATTCTACTGTATGGTATCATTGGTACAAAATTATGTAGTAGATGGTACCATGTTCGTTTTGAGTACTCTTCTTAGAAAAACTAAGGGTTGACAGCTCTCTGCAGCTCGACAATGATTTAGACATGGTTGATCTGTAAAATCCAAAGTTTGCTACCAAAAATTGTATTCAAAAATGGTTGAGAAAACTGGCTGTTCTGGGGATAAAGAGACAAAAGTCATTTAACAAAGTTTCACAGATATTTCACAGATAAACCCCAGATCAAGTAAATGTGTAATCACAAAGGCAGAACAATAAAAACCACTGGAAAAAGTAAATAGGAAGATATGACCATAAGGTTGGGGAAAAAATTCTAAGCAAGACAGGAAATCCAGAAGCCATAATGGGGAAAAGTTATGAAGGAACAGATGTGCTCTTAAGGGCCTCACTTCCCAGAGTATTCATTATCCAAATCCCTCCAGTTTCTCCAGAAAGCTCAGTTGTAATAATATAAAAATACCTATTAATAAATATGTGCACCTTTACTTCTTCCATGATTCATACTAATGTCTATTTCGATCCATTGTGTCAATGAGTGAATGATTATCTCATGTTACCAACAATGAATAAACAATTTCAATTCCTTAGAAGTTAATGACAAATCTTAGAAATGTTTCAGGATTTTGTGAGGTTGATTACAGTGATGTTGGAGAATTATCTGAATCATAAGCAAAGTCAATGACAAATGAGGAACCAAAAGAGCTGGGTGAGTTAAAAACCATCTCAGCAGTCCTTAGGCAAGAGAATAAAGTCCTCTAATAGTTTTGCAAAGCAAGTCCTCTTTGTAATCATCCTGGGAAAGCACTTATATTGTGAAAGGCTTTTCAAAGTGCTAGAATACAGATTTGACCTACACCATATCCACTATCAAAATAAAACAACGTTCCTCTGAAAATTTGGTTGTGCTTTTATATATGCTGCCAAAGCCAGCACAAGTATAATTGTGTTTGAATGTTTTAAGGGTTAGTTAATGTTTAAAATTACAGTTAATATAAGATAAAATTAAATCCATATCTTCATTTTATTTCAACATAAGGACAAAAACATTTTAAAAATATTTACTAGGACAATTTAGTCCATTGTTAAAGTGGAGTCGCTAAAAGTCGGCCTCTTGTATCAACTCTCCTTGGAGACCACCATTCATAAATAGTTGTGTATTATATCTGCATGTCTGTCTCATGTATGCAAGAGACAAGATTATGAAGACAGGTTATTAATTCAGAAGAAGAAATATAAATGGTATATAAAGCTATGAAGAGATGTCTAACTTCACTAATATTTAAGGAAAAGTAAGTTAGAACAACAAGCTAACAGTTTCACCCATCATATTGGCAAAATGGATATATGTGTATCTTTTAAAAAGAGTCTGATGAAATGGGCACTCTCGATAGAGTATAAAAATTATGTTCCTTTTTGCTAACTAATCTATAATCTATATTAAAATGTAAAATAAACACACTTGGGGCGCCTGGGTGGCTCATTTGTTAAGTGTCTGCCTTCCACTTAGGTCATGATCCCAAGGTTCTGGAATCAAGACTCACATCGGGCTCCCTGCTTGCTGGAAGCCTGCTTCTCCCTCTCACAAACCCTGTGCTTGTGTTCTCTCTCTTGCTGTGTCTCTCCCTACTAAAAAAATCAATAAAAATCTTTAAAGTAAAATAAAGTAAGAATACTCCTTGACCTTACAATTCCATATTTAGGGTCTATTTTGTTCAATACTGTGAAGGATACATAAAAATATACGTACATGATGCTTATTATAGCATTAATTGCAGTAGCAAATAAAAAAGCTTAATAGAACACTTCAGTAAATGCGGTGCGTTCACACAGTGGAATATCAAATAGTCATAAAAAATAAAATGTGATCTGAAAAACCATGTCT
This sequence comes from Mustela nigripes, assembly GCF_022355385.1. Classification (NCBI taxonomy): domain Eukaryota; kingdom Metazoa; phylum Chordata; class Mammalia; order Carnivora; family Mustelidae; genus Mustela; species Mustela nigripes. The sequence goes on from NC_081562.1 coordinate 27,699,204, forward strand.
AAAATGCAGTATTATGTGAAAAAAGCCAGGAGCAAACAAATTTGCTCAATACCCTTCCAATGCTATGAATATATATATATATATATATATTTAGCATCTTCTGCAGCAATCCTCCTGCCCCGCGCCACCCACTGCCCCAGCCACACATGCACACACAGCAGCTTGCTAAAAATCAAGCATGATATTCACCAAATTATTTTTTTTTCTTAAGATTTTATTTATTTGACAGAGAGAGATCACAAGTAGGCAGAGAGGCAGGCAGAGAGAGAGAAGAGGAAGCAGGCTCCCTGCAGAGCAGAGAGCCCGACATGGGGCTCGATCCCAGGACCCTGGGATCATGACCTGAAGTGAAGGCAGAGGCTTTAACCCACTGAGCCACCCAGGCAGCCCTCACCAAATTCTTAATAGTGGTTATCTTGGGGAAGTAGGATTGGTAGGGAAGGTGATTCTTACTTTTTGCTTTATGTATTTTAGTAAATGGTAGGACGATGGTTGACCTTTTTTTTTGTTTGTTTGTTTTTCAGTATTAAACAAACAAACAAACAAACAAACAAAAACATGCCAGTGACTATTCTAGGATTAGGGTCTTTTCTGAAGCTACAGATGATATCCAAGGCAAGCACCACAGCTGAGGACACACTTGTAGCCAAGACAGACCTACACGCATGCCCTCCTGAACACATGCTATCTCTCATAATCTAGTTCAGGCCCCTTCACCTGGGACTTAGAGACCTGCAAAGAGCTGTGTATAGAATTCAGGGAACTTGAAAGGAAAAAAAAATTACACCTGCTTTTTATTAATCTTAAATTGGAACTTAGCGGTTTCTAAAATTTACAGGCAACAAGTCTATACCAGCAATTTTGTCACCAATACACATCACAGATATTTTCATATCTCATTGCAATCATTACAGACATCTCAAAATTTCCTATTTCTTAGGAACTTCTCTACCTTCAAAATAGGTCCATTTCGACCGTGTACTAGATCTTATTCTTCGACATGGTTATAAAGAAGCACATCTCTTGCTGTATCACAGATTTGAAGTTTCTAAGTATTTTGAGAATTGTATGTAAGCATAATTGGCTTCCTTTGTGTGTGTTTTTGTTGTCTTTGTTAGTTTTCTGTTTTTTAGTTTTGTGCATTTAAACATTTTTCAGAAAAAGAACTCCTAAAATTCATCAGGTTCCCCCAGTGGGGCCATGACACAAATACAACAAAGTTAAGAAGCCCTTTAAGTTTATTGGAGTTTGGGAGAAAGACACGGGAATGTAGTAAACATGATGCTAGCTCGTAATTTAGAGATCTGTAGCTTCTTCTTTACATCCTGCCTAAAGATAGCCTTGAACTCATGAAAGCTTCTAATCTGTACTAGGCACTTTGCCAGGTGCAGAGAAGATGATGGTCACTGAACAAGCAAGGAGCAGTTCAATAAGCTTTCATGGGGCTTACATCTAGAAGGATGAGGTAAGGAGAGAGGAGACAGAAAATAGGAGACCAAATAAATAATTACAAATAGACGTACATTCTATGAAGAAAATAAAAGAGCATGGACAGGCATTTGGATGGGCTTTTCTAGATGTACTGGGAAACCATGTAATTTCTTAAGCAGGATGGACAACTAATTGCCGGAGGACAAGAGGTATGATGGTTTGGAATAGGGAGATGGAGATGAAAATGGAGAAAAATGGAAGGAAATGAATTATGTTTGCTTGCTAATCAGTAGTCCCCTCACTCCACTAAAGAAATAGAAGATCCGGGGCACCTGGGTCTCAGTTGGTGAAGCATCTGCCTTCAGTTTAGGTCATGACCCCAGGGTCCTAGGGTCAAGTCCCACGTTGGGCTCCATGCTCAGCACGGAAGCTGCTTCTCCCTCTCCCTCTGCGTCTCCCCCCAGCTTGTGCTCTCTGTCTCTCACTCAGTCTCTTGCTCTCAAATCAGTATTTCTTTTTTAAAAAGAGAAAGAAATAGAAGTCCATTCTAGAGATTATAATCCTCCAAGTAACTAGTATATTCTGTAGATCAGACTCCATGGTGCCTAAACAATGCCATGAAAACATGAATCGGATGGGTCATTTGATGATACAGAGAGGCAATAGCATGACTAGGTATCAGCTCAGGCTGATAGTTAGAAGTCCTACAGAGGACTGAGCCACATGTTGTCTGCAGATATAAGGAAAACAAAATCAGATTCTCTGTAAAAAATGTTAACAGACCATGCCACTCCAAATCACCTGAAAAAATTAGGAGTCACAGCATATTTGGAAGATTTAGGACAAAATGTCTCACCATAGAACAGTGTTTTCAGCAAGAGACATGCATAACCACACTTGCAAGATGGAAGCCTGCTAGCCAGCTCCTAGCCACGCTGAGAATCTCACAACAAGGAGCCTCTCGGCTCAATAACACACAGGTCTCAGCAGCAGCAGCTGTGTGATCATTATTAAAGTCTGGCAGCCTCAACAGCTTTGGCAAAGAGCCTTGCATAGCAATATTGCCAGAAGTATCTACCAGGGGTATGATACAACACAATCATGACTCCGCTTCTGTTGTTGTTGTTGCCATTACTAGAACTGTCATTTATTGAGCTCCTACTCTGTGCCCTGCAGTTTATTAGGAACTTCCTCTGTATTATCTTATTTAATCCTCAGGCAAGCCTACAAGTTAAGTACTAGTATATGATGAGTTCAAAGAGTTTAAGCATCCAGCCCAGCAGGGTCACGTAGAACTTTCTACAATAATGAAAATGGTCTATATCTGTGCTGTCCAATAGGGAAACCACTGGCCACCTTAGCTGTTGAATTCTTGAAATGTGGCAAGAGCAGATAAAGAGCTTATTTTTAAGTTTCATTTATTTTTAGTTTATGTAAGTATAAATTTAAAATAGCCACATGTGGTTAGTTGGCTATCCGATTGGACAATATGAAGACCAAGTTCTAAAGGCTAGTAAATAACAGAAGATGGGATTCAATCCAGGGATTATCGGGCTCCAGAGTCATGTTTAAAATTCAGTACCTTTTGGGACCCCCTAAAAGATATTGTCATGTTTGCACCATTACCACCTTTCGGTTAATGCTTAGAGCAATTTTTTTGTCTATGAATCTAGAAGAGCACTCAGTGTGGGTGCCTTGAGCAGTCTGTCACTGAAAATTCTTTATGCTTAGGCAGTGCCACCTCCTAAGGATACCTTGGTATTAGAATTCCCTGGCTACGTCCACCAAGCTAACCAAATGTGAAGGTTGGAAACAAGACTAATAGAGAAATTACTGGTGCTAGATATTTAATGTTTGTCCCTCCGGATCTCCTTTCTGCTCTTCTCCACTCTTTGCTCTCAAGGTGCTGACAATCTATGAACTGCTTATTGGGTTTCCTTGCACTACAGCTTTTGGTCGTATCCAGCCAATGGAAGCCTCTGGTTGGAACCTAAAGGGTAAGAGGAGAAAGAGGTACAGGTCTTTATCCCTCCCAGCTCTTTCTCTGCCTGGCCATTGTTTAGCAGAGGCTCACAATTCTGAGACCACAGATTCTAGTGAGACGTTTTACCCTCCGCCTGCAGGTCTTACCTGGTTCCAATATATATCCCTTCCCTTTCCCATTCAGCTGGGACTGATAACAGCTTCCCACTCTTGCCAGCTCTGGGGTACTTCCCTGACTCTTGTGAGTTTCCCTTAGCCCTGCCCACACTTTCATAAATAATTCAATGATTTAAACTTCCCTCTGCTTCTCCTTTTGAATGTGTCATTTCTTTCTTGCTGGGGACTCAGATGGATGCAATATCAAAGACTTTAAAGAATAAAAATGATCAGTTCTGAGGAATGAATAACAAAGAAGAAATATGGTATTTCATAAAGTCGTTATCATATATTCTTAGCTACAAAAAAAATGCAGCACATTGCAAATTATATACAGGAAATCTGTGCCAAGAAGTGATGTCTGATGGCCTGAATTTTGATATTAAGAGGTTCCAAAGAAAATATATAAAAAGGGACATTCATTTCAACATTATTTTCTGCACAAAAAAGTTGGAGCAAACCATGTCCTCTGTCCATCAGAAAAGATGTGGCTAAATTATAAGTACGTGTTTTATAAGGAAAACTATGTAGGCATTAATAAGAATGAGGAATATTTTTAAATACCAGAATGAAAAGATGTCTATAACATAGCTTTGAAGAGAAAAAAAAAAGGTTGTCGAACTGCGCATATAATATATTCCAATATTCCCAAGGTAAATGTGAATTTATTTATTTAACAAATACAGAGTATCGGCTTGTGTCAGGCATTGTTCTAGGCTCTGGGGATTCAGTAAGAATCAAAACAGACAAAAGGAGTCCCTGCCCTCATGAAACTTGCATCCCACTGGAGAAAGGCAGATGATAAATAAAATTACTTAAAGATAGAGTGTGCTAAGAAGTGAAATGGGCAGAAAATGGTGTAGAGAGTATTGAACAAGGGGAACAATGTTGCACAGGGTGGTCAAAGAAAGCCTCACTGAAAAAGTGACAATTGAGTAAAGATCTAAAAGAGAGGTTAAGCCACCAGCACACCTGGGAAAGAAACATTCCAGGTGGTGGAAACACAAAGTGTTAAGGTCCTGAGATTGAAATTTGCCTGATGTGTGAGAGAAGCTGTGAGGTAGTAGTGTGGTTGGAGCAGTGAGTGAGGAAAAGAGGCATAGAAGAAGCATTTGGAAAGGTATTTAACTCTATATACTGGTGTGTGAATTTTTTCTAAGTCTAGAAAAATACCCATCAGACTCAGTAGTACTTATTCCTGCGGAATGAGGAACATTCCTTTTTTGAAGGGCTATTCAGTTTTAATTTTATACACTGATATAATGTTTGACTATTAATATAGACAGGTATGGTTTATAACATTTTAAGCCGGTTTGTTTTTTCAAAGAAGAATCCGAAAACAGAAGACCACATAGAGGTCTAGTACCGGCCAAGAAATTAAAAGTAATTCTTCCCAAACACCTGTATTTTTACAGCAAATGACTCGAGACATTTTTTTGTCAAAATTACCTTTCGATGTTAGAGAGTTATTCTAAGTGCTAAAATGAGCCAAAATGGCCCCAGTGGCCTGAGTTCCATTTTTCATGCTGGCTGTGACAATGACAGCCCCACACCGATTATTTACATCACACGTCTTGCTAGAGGCTATAGCTTCTGACAGTGGACTTGCATTTATTCTTCTGTTGAATTTAAGGAATTTGTACATGAGACTATTATGAGATGTCAGCATTGTGATTCATTAAGCAAACTTTCAGTCTTTTTTAAAAAAAAAAATATTTTATTTATTTATTTGACAGACAGAGATTACAAGTAGGCAGAGAGGCAGGCAGAGAGAGAGGAGGAAACAGGCTCCCTGCTGAGCAGAGAGCCCGATGCGGGGCTCAAACCCAGGACCCTGGGATCATGACCTGAGCCGAAGGCAAAGGCTTTAACCCACTGGGCCACACCAAGCAAACTCTCAGTCTTAATAGAAGCTAAGGACGCCCTGAAGCAACCTGTTAGAAGAAACTGACCAATACAAGTTGTTAGATTCCTCATTTAACATGTAATTGCATTTTCAACCGAAGCTCCTCTGGGTCCCTCCATGACATCTCAAAGTTTACTTCAGGTGACTTCCATAAGATTAAGTTGTGATTTCATTCTGTCTGGGTCAGTCTGCTCATTTTTAGAAGAGTCTTTTCAAGAACCATGGGACCTGTCTCTTCCTCCCCCACTCACTCCCTGCTATATCCCCTGTTGCTTCCCAGCTTATGTCTATATTAACCCTCATTTTTTTCCTCTTCAGGATAAATGATACCCTTTCCACCCCTCCTCAAATTCCAGCGGGTATCTCCCTCACCTTTGGTCTTTCTCCTGCCTCCCGCCTTTTATTACCCCCTTCCCTATGTCCCTCTTTTTCTAATTGATACCTGATGGTCATAACATGGATTTGAAATACATTTTAATAGTCTTCTTCCCATTTTACCTTCTTTATCTAAAGAGAAAATAAACAGAAGAATTAGGAAAACACTGCAAACATCCAAAAATGTTAAAGTGCTTTTCTCTTTTTTTTTTTTTTTCACTTATTTTTTGAAAAGAAAAAGAAAGGAATCTGCTGGCTTGTCCAGATGAATTCCTATCGCTGTAAGAGGAAAAGGTGTGTACAAGGACCAGGCTGTAGGTAGCTGAATGGGTTATTGTTCCAGTGACCAACAGGAGGGAATTAATTAAAAGAGAACTTTTTTTAGAAAAAGTGTGATAAATACGGGATATGTATGGTGCCAGTCCCCATAACAGATCTTGCCAGATGGTCACAACCCTGCCCTAGCTATGCTGATTACAGCTCCAGGACCCTTCTCAACACAGCACTCCCAGACAGCCACTACTATTCACTGGCATGAAGGGTGAAACTGATCACTCTTGTGGTCCTCGAAGCATCTCTTGTGGAGTCATCTGATATTGAGGCCGGGTGGCCCCACTTGCCCTGGACCACAAGCCAACAGTCAAAGGAAAGTCTCTCAGAGCTAGAACGTGGATGAGCTGGTTGGGGCTTTGCCCCAAGGCCCCAACACAGAAGAGAGTAAAATTTTAATCATTTTTAAAGTTTCTGTAATTTTTCCTTTATCATCACTGCCTCGCCTCCCGCTGTCAAGTTGAGTGAGATTCCCCTGGCTAGGCGGAGCCTTTTAAGTAGTTGATGACTATGGAAACTGCTAAGGAACAGAGATCAGGAGCAGGCTATCTGGGGCGGGGGACCCTGTCTCCTCTCCTGCCTCCCCTACCCTACCCCTCAGCCTGCCTTGGCACACTTCTTATTAACTGAAGGCTGCATTTTGTGCATGTTGTCCTGATCACAATTATTCCTAAATGTACCTCTAGAACTACTTTTTTAAAAAAATACTGGATAATGGAATCAATCTCACTACACAGTACCTCCCTCTCAGTGTGAATTAGAGAAGTCTTAGAGCCAAAGCACAATTTGAAATATGAGTCAGACACCTTAAGATTACCTGTCTCTTTAACCTAGGGACTTCAATTCTATAATAAATTAAAGAAATAAATATTTAACCACATAAACACACACACAATTCATTTAAGCATTGTTTGTACCAGAGAAAAGAATAATGGAAATCTTCAACAAAAAGGAACAAAAATTCCATGTTGAATATCAGGCATAAAGTTACCTTGATGATTATGTTATTATATTTGTGATATATTGTTAAGCTTTAAAGTAAAATTGCAGAGAGTATAAATTCTATCATCTGTTTTTTAAAGTAATGCACATGAAATAACCGAAAATACCTGCAAAATAGACCAAAATATTATCAACGGATACCTCTCAAGGGTGAGCTTATGGCTTATTTTTATTTCCTCCTTCTTGCTTGTCAGTAGGTTCTCTATGTTCCAAAATAAACTTATGAAATGCTTTAAATATAAAAATTCAATAAGAATTTTGTTCATTTTAATGAACAAATTAAATTTAAACTTAAATTTAAATTTAAATTTTAAATTCAATTTAAATTAAAAATTTTAAATTTAAATTTAATTTTAATGAGGCCCTCCTTATTGTGAGTGATTCTACTAAGTGGGGAAGAGCATTGAAAGTGCTCAAGGTGTTGTGGTGTAGTTCTAATGCACTCATTGTAGCTTTTGCATTTCTGAAGTTGTGGCCCCAGTGATCTCTGAAGAAGGAGGGGCGCTGGAGCTGAACTTGAGTTGCCTGGTGTTACTAAAGGGCTATTTGTTTCAACCCTGTTTATCCTGTGAGTGATTTATGGGGTGGGGATGACTTCTGTTTATTCTTCTTGCAACACTTATTCAATAGGTGGTCCTGAAGAACAAATAGGTCCTAAATGAGAAAGTCCTTCTCCTATAGTACAGTTCTTTATAAAGGTGCTTGTTGGTTAAGCATTGTCTTCTCATCCGAATTCTTCACTGGTTGAATTTTTAAACTGGTCTTTTTGTAACCATGGAGGCACAGCTTACAGCTGAGCAAGGGATAACACAGTCCTGCTGGATATAACATTTCTGACTATGGTGGTCTACATCACCTTGTGAACTTAAATGAGCTTGTAGTTCAGTTGACTTCCTTCACACTGGAGAGAGTGCCTAAAAATTGTTTCTTCTGATTAAAAACAGCACAAAGTCAAAACAGTGAAGAAGAAAAACTGGAACCCTGGAACGTTAACAAATTCCCAAAGATGGATAAGTTTAGAGCAGCAGTTTTCAACATACACTTCCTGTCAGCAACAGCCACACCGCTTAAGGCCACGTCCTGACTTTGGTGGACCAGGGCCACTTTTGCTTTTGTGTGTCCCTTCCTTCATTAAAAAAATCAAATAAAATTAGAATTAATATTTTTAGGCAGGACTGTTATAAAGATTGGATTCATCATTATACATTCACTCTTATTATATTAACTATTTTCTTCTGATTTTAAGAGAGATTAAAATCAAACCATTTTCATGGGCCACTAAGAGTGAAGTATACCATAGGGGCTATACCTATTATGCTTAATGAATAAGTTGGTCCTGATATTGCCTGGGAACTTGGAAATGCAAATGCTTGGGTCCTACCCTTGACCTAATGAACCAGAATGTCAGCAATGTGTGTTTTAACAAACCCTCCAGGTGGTTCCAAACCACATACAAGTTTGACAAAAATTGGTTTAGACAATTCAAAGCTAGCTAAGTAGAACCTCACTGAAGAAGCTTAAAATTCTCTTCACCAGCTCCAGGTTTTACAAACAAGATAAGGAAAATAACCTTCACTATTATGGATCTGATTTTAGAGGTCAGAGAGAGCACTCATCCTTTTGACTATTGGTCCAATTGGCTTTATCACATAGAAGATATTTAAAGCCTGGAAAAACAACATCATACAATGGACCCAACCACCCAGATTTTATATGGTTTCGAACTAATGAGTTTTCTTGGGGGAGAGGGGAGTCACATACATTCTAGTTACAGTCTACATATACATATGTAATATTTATACATGTTTTAAAAATCACTGCACTAGGAAAATTCTCACAATAAAAACTGCAGGCCTGGTGAAATTGGTGTGTCAGTGATACCTTAAAAAGAAAGAGAGATCAACCTAATAAAAACAGAAACATAGCTTTCCCCACCTTAAATGGTTAATAAATGTATGGGTAATACAATAATCATGGCATTTTATCTCAAAAGGGACCTGAAGTTCACTTGTGGAAGTGATTTATTGTGAGGCAAGAGAGTTATGTGATACATGACAAAACATTGTAACATTAGGTGTGGATGAATGTCACTCATGAAACCTGTGGTGAAATAACGTAGCTGATGGGTGCTTGAGGCCTGTGCTCAGTGCATTTTGCGTGTTCAAATGCAGCTTGGTTCCTCTGGGTTTTCTGCGTTCACATCCTATTTCTCTCGTGTGAAATTGTGCATAAGCAAATGCAAAATTTGCATTATGCTCAGATTGTTCCCTAATGGAAAGCATTATACAAACAAGCATTATCACAGAGCTGACTCTATGTGCGTGTGTGTATAATGTTATAGTTGCATATAAAAATTCCAAAGATAAGTGTTACTACTACATTTGAAAGCTGATCTTTGTCTATCCTGTGAGCTCGATATCATTGTTTTCTATAGAACATTAAGCATAAATGGACAATAAGAGACTGTGTGTATGCGCATGTGTGTTTATCTATGCTCATGTACAGTAAGCCCTATTAGGACAAATAGGACATTTACATGTCAACCCAAAACATTTCAATTGTGCGTTTGATCAATATCTGTATTTGTTCATTCTAAGGAGTGACTGGTAATTAGATTGGCTTTTTTCTTCATCTTCCACAATGGGGAGAAAAATCAGGGATGACATCACATTTTTATTGAAGATTTAAAATCGAGACACAAGCTCTGCTGACACCAGAAAGAAGTGTTTTTAAGTCCTCATATTGGAATACCAAGTATGGCAGTTTTGATCTCTGGCCCAACCGTTGTTTTAAGGGATCAAATGCAGGTAGTCCTTGCTTTCTGTGGTTCTAACACACACAAATTTCAGTTGCCATGATTTAGTTCAATCCCAGTCCTCCAACAACACTCCAAATTTCAGTTACCACAGTATATTAGCAACTGTGTCAAGTCTGAACTTTGCTGCTGGCTCTTCAGTCTCCAGTCACTATGGCAGTAACAGATTTGCTTCATGGTCAGGGACTAATCCCATTGTTTCTTTCAAAGTCTATCACTTTTTTGGTCACCACACATCTGTTATTCAGTTCAAGTCTAGACAGCGAAGCATGTGGTTGGCCGGCCTCCTTGTCTCCCACAGACAGACTCTTATAGCCTTTAGCAAGAATAGATCATTGAAAGAGAGAACCAGCTAATAAAAGTGAAAAAGCAGCAAAGACACAAAAGTAGGAGCACTTTAAGTGATTCTTGACCTTAATGTCAATGGAGTTATAGAAGAAATTGGCTGCCCGTAAGAAGGTTGATGTCGCTGCAGGTGGAGAGACTCTAGATGTGGAGGTAGCACTTAGTGAAGCTGACTTCCTAAATGAGGAGACTGGTTTGACAAAAGGGATGAAGATGCCCCAGAAGCAGAGATGAAAATCTTCACAATGAAGGAACTATCAAAGATATTTCATGACACTGAAAGTGCAAAAGAGAAAATGTTGGAGTCAACCAGTTAGAAAGGTGTGTGACAGCGAGCCGGGGCATGGAAACGTTGGTTGCTCTGGATCACTAAGTTGTATGATGAGAAAGAGAGAGGTGCTGTTCAAACTACTCTTGACAAGTTATTTTTTTAAGATACTTTATTTATGCATTTGTCAGAGAAAGAGAGAGAGAGAGAAAGAGAGCGCACAAGCATGGGGAGCAACAGGCAGAAGGAGAAGTGTCTCCCTGTTGAGCAGAGAGCCCAATTTGGGACTCGATCCCAGGACCCTCTGGGATCATGACTTGAGCCAAAGGCAGACACTTAACCTACGGAGCCACCCAGGCATCCCTTGATAAGTTATTTTTACCAAGAAGTAAAACAACTCACTTCTCAAGGTTCTAATATTTTAAATTATAGTATACTAGATAATTGTTAGTGTTACTGCTTTTAAAATTTTCCTTACACATTTATAACAAATGGTAAGATAAATAGTACATTAGTGGTAACCTTAACAATAATGTTAATGTTTTAACAAAAGATTTTAAAAGTCAAGGACAGTCATAATTTTCCTATTGATTATTAAGGTAGCTTAACACATTTCAGCTGACTGGGTTATTTATATACCCCCGCACTATGCAAGGCAAGGAGCAACTAACTGTATGACCCATGGGAAACATGAATGTACAATTATTCCTGATATATCAACAGTAGTGATAAATGATCTAAGCTGTTCATTTCTTAGCAAACTAGGATAATTTTGTGTTGCCTAATGTCAAAAATCCATCCAAAATCACTGGTCTCATTTTTGTGTAATTATTTGTTTAAACAATACCTGAGATACCCATTTCATATGAATTTTGATCCCATCTGAACTCTTCTAAAGCAATCAGTTATTTTGGTGAAACAGAACAGGGCAGTGAGGGGTGCAAGGAAAGCTGTCCAGTAATTGAAAAGGATTCTGTCCCATCAACTGCATGAAGTCTTAAAGCTCAGCTCATCAATGTTAGTTCAATTTTTCAGTTAAAAATATTTGGTTCAGGGGCACCTGGGTGGCTCAGTAGGTTAAAGACTCTGCTTTCGGCTCAGGTCATGGTCCTAGGGTCCTGGGATCGAGCCCCACATCGGGCTCTCTGCTCAGCAGGGAGCCTGCTTCCCTTCCTCTCTCTGCCTGCCTCTCTGCCTACTTGTGATCTATCTGTCAAATAAATAAATAAAATCTTTAAAAAAAATTTTAGCTCAAATAAGTATTTTGGTAACATGTTGTACAATTTGTAGATAGTTCTTGCCACCTGTGAGGAATAATGGTTGATGTAAGTAAATCAGACATTTTTAACATCCCCTTAGCAATAAGATACTGTATCATAATTATAGAAAGGAAAAAGAATGAAGCAAAATTAATAGTTTTAGAATAATAAATCTTTGCGGATGTTTTGGAAACCACTATTAATCTATCTTGGGCTGCATTTGTTTCAAGAAAAGTAGCATCAGTTAGTGTTTAAAGCCTTATCTTTAAAAAAACAATTACCTCTTCTGCCTATTTATATAATTTAGAGATCTAGTGGTTCCCTTTGATCAAATGATCAGCTTCATCTTTAACCAGTTGTGTAAGAAGGATTTTGAATAGGTTAGTAATTAGATTTACACACAACTGCCATCCTCTGTATTTCATACTGAAAGCTTGGTGCTGGCTTTTCCTTGGAAGTAAAGTTCAATTAGAAAATAATAAACCTTTGGTATACAAGCTCTATTCCTCCCACCTAACATTTACTCTTAGTATGTGATTCAGCACATGTATTGACTACATCAAGATTGTGAGAATCTCTCTTTTTTTAATGTTGTTTACCATAAGTAAATATGTTCTCTATGATTGTGCTTACATTTACACAACAAAAAAGTAATGTGGAGAAAAGGAAAATATTTCATTAATAAATCAGTTGTTTTCTCTGTACAACACTCAAAAATCAGTTTTACATCTCTCCCTTTTCTGTCTTACAAAATGACAACAATTTTTATGGAAAAGATTGAAATCCTACATGTTTTGACATTGTGTAGACAGGCATCCCTTCAGTCAACATTAGGCCAAATGTTATAAGGAACCTAAATTTTAGACAAATTATTCAAAGGTTTCTAACCACATTTTTATAGTATGAATGATTGACTGAAATTTGTTGGAATTCCAGGAAAACTAAAACCGTCTCAATGAAAGCAATGCATGATTTGAATATTTATAAGATAATTGGCAATTCTAGCAATATGTTTACTTTAGCAGAAGCAATTAAATATAAAATAACAAAAATAGAGAATTGGACACAAGAGTGTGGAAAGAATAGGTTGAGGAAAAACAAAAGTGTAGTATATTAAATCACACTGCTGTTTATGTTTCTATAATATCTTCATCAGAGATGATCAACATAGAATTTTCAGAATGTTCCATGTATAAATCATACTCATATGGTATTTTTATATTTTCCGTATTCAGAAATCTAACTCTGATATTGAAGAACCAGAAGGAAATTATGACTGTAACTATGTGAAGCATCATACTTAGGCTGGATTCTCTTAGGAAACATTCGATGCTAATTCTTATAATTAGCCTGCCTGTCCTGTGTGGGGCCATTTTGATACCAATGGGAATGTTTAGTCACAAACTGTAATGTGTAATCCAAGTGCTTGCTTCCTCTGAGTTGTCAGATGTACAACACTGTTCCAGGAAGGACAGAAAGAGAATGGCAATCTCTTTAGTATGTACAATGTGCCAAATACTCTGCCACTTACAGCCTATATGTTGTTTTCTTTAAGATCTTCACGCCAACCTTATGCAATATGTCTACAATGCTCATTTTATCAATGAAGAAACTAGGACTCAGAGAGGTTATATGATAAATAAATCTCCTAAGCAGAAAATTGAAGGAAAAAGCAAGTTACATAGGATATCCACAGGATAATACAGTTTACGTACTTTTTTTCAAAACATGCCAAACAATAGTACATATTGGCTAGACATAAACACATATGTTTAAGGATGTTGGCAGGAATAACAAACATCAAACTCAAATGCTTCTCTTTTGATGGAGGAAAATGGGTTAGACTGTGCATAGAGAGGCTGCCACTCCACTTCTATGTTTGATTTTTTTTTTTTGAAGATTGTTATTTATTTATTTGAGAGAGAGAGAAAGAGAAAGCACAGTGAGGGGTGGGGGCAGAGGGAGAGGGAGAAAGAGTCTCAGGCAGACTCCAAGCTAAGTGTGGAGCCTGACGCGGGGCTCAACCTCACCACCCTGAGATCATGACCTGAGCCAAAATCAAGAGTGGGACATTGAACTGAGTGCACCCCAGTCGCTTCTATGTCTGATTTTTAAGCTGAGACTTGAGCAGATGGGTAGTCATTATATCATTCCCCTCACATTTTTGTTTGGCTAAAGTATTTTGTAAGGATTTAAAAAGTAAAAAAGAAATTCAGCAACTGGCTGAAAGTCACACAGCTATGAAAGAGAGGGCAGAGTTGGGTTCAAGAGTCTGCTGCTATTAGGGGCTGCATACTTAGATTTTGTACCAGCTGGACAATGTAGAAGTCTTCTTGGAGAAACACATCTTGGCTGGGAAAGAAGGGGTTGATTGGAATCTCCCCATCACTATACTATGCACCATTGCTTGCCTACCAGTGGGGTAGAGAGGACAGAACCAAAGGGCCGGTGTTTTATGGTGAAAGAACCCAAGCCACTTAGAGAAATGACAAACAAGCTCATCAGAGTCCCTTTCTCTGCTTCTGCTGGTGCTGCTACATTCAAGCTCCCCCAGACAATGGAACAAGATTATATATATATATATATATATATATATATATACACACACACACACACACACACACATATGTATATATATAATAAATATAATAAGATACATATATTTATATATATATATCTTATTAACCACTTTGATATAATAATGAAGCTAAGCAAAGCAGCTGTAAAATTCCATTGCAAGCATAATTCCTCTTACGGATAATGACTAGAAATAACTAGATGCTGGCTACAGAATTAATTTGTGGTACACTCTTAAAGTGCTGCTATATTAAAGTTCTTAAAATTGACTTCACAGGATGTTTCTCTTCTTCCCATTCCTCCCTCCTAACCACAGAGATCCATCATTGGAAGTTGAGCCTGGAAAACTTATATCTTTATATATTTTACTGTACATATAGATTTATTATCTGACTCAACTGATCAATATATTCTTAGCATCAAACATAGATCGTGGCATGTGGTGGGCAGTCCAGAAGTATTTGTTGAATGGAATATGTGAAATATTATCTGTTGTTTGCATTATTTATTTTTCTATGGGAGGCAGTAGAGCATAGCGATTGAGTCTTAGCAAGGAGTCAGTGGTTGGGAGGAAGGCCAGCAGAGTCATTTCATCTCTCTAAAAACCTTCCTCATCACTGATGGCACTTCAAACTACTTGACCTCTGTAAGTCTCAGTTTCAGCTTCAAAAAAACGGGGATAACATTAGTGCCTCTCACTTAAGGCTGTTGTTTATTAAATGAATTAAATGAAATAATACCTCTAGAATGCCTACAATAGTGCTAGGTACATAATAAGTGTTCGAGAAATGTTGCTTGTTTTTGAGATAGTTTTTGGTTCCCCCTGTATCATCTTTGTTTTTACATGGTAGGGATATATTGTTTGTCTCGTTTTCTTCTGAATAGGTTCATTAAAATTAAAAAAAAATGCGTTATGGAGCTACCCATCTCTCTTTTTTTTTTTTTTTCCCTTATCAAAATCTCTCTTTCTTAACGGCAAAGTCACAATTCACCTACCATTGCAGAAGAAAAATGACTTTAATCTCAAAGGCAACATTAAAAATAGGGCAAAAGAAAACAAATCAATAAAGGCAAAGGTCATAGAAACAGATGATTCGAACATACAGTGATACTCCCGAGCACTGGCTTACACACACAGATTTAAAAAGAAATACGCAAATAAGCAGAACATCTGGAAGAGAAATTACGTGATTTGGATTCCAACATCCAAACGATTTTGTATGTCAAACTTTTTAAAGACGCCATGTAACTGAAAAGCCTTGAAATAAAAAACTACGTCCAAAGATTTCACTTTCCAGCAATGTGATTTCCTTTCCTTAGAAGCTACACACAAATACACGCACACACACACTCATGTGCACACACACACACACACACACACACACACACACACACCATGCCCCTAATCACTTAAATCTTTTACCATGGAAAATGTAGAGGTTGCTTTAAGAAAAAATAAGATACCACGGCTGAGGTTCAGATAAGCATGTGATTTCTTCTAGTTCCTCTTCATCAGCAGACATGGCCAGTGTGTCATTAAAAGAAGAGTTGTTTTAATCATTGTCAGGGTTTTTTAAATGATTGTTTTATGGGTATGAAGAAGTTATGGAAATCAATCACTTAGAGCAGCAGCTTTGAAACATTTTTTTACCATGGTCCCCAGTAAGGAATTCATTTCATTGTAACCCAAATACTCTATTTTATTTCATTTTTTAAGTGTTAGTTGTGACTCACTAAATTTATTTTCACAATCCACTAATGGGTCATGACCCACTGTTCGGAAAACACTGTCTTAGGACATTTGATCTAAATTGACCCACTGAAGTAGCAGAGACAAGGGAAAGTTTGGGGGGAACTGGGAGAGAAGGTTGAGAGAAGGAATATGAGGGCTTTGCCCAAGTGCAGCATCTCTTTGAAGTTTCTTTATTCACCTTTAAGATTTATCCCACTTTGGCATTAGACATCAAACAAAACCGTTACTTTTCTAGAAAAAGTTTTCCATCTCCCAGGATAATAAAACAGATGCTCCAGGGACACAGGCTGTGTTCTCCCAGAGCCACCTCTCCCACTAAGGATATGCACGTTTAGCAGTCTGCAAAGCAGCCTGTCTCGGATGATAAATTTACCCCCAGACAGTCCATGAATTTACTGAAGGCTCAGGGCTATCTGACTGTCTGACAATCTTTCAGCACAGGTCACGTGGATGATCTCAGCAAGAAGATGAGGACACCTCCCCTTCAACAGACGTCTGTCTGAGTGTGGCCCTTTGCCTTTCTCTGGCCCTTGTAAGCCTGACAACTGGAAAGGGGAGAGGCTAACTCCATGACTCAGACCTCATTAGCCCCCACCACACACGCGGAGCCTCCCGGTGGCGACAGTGGCAGGAAGGGCACAGGAAGTGCTAAGGAGGTCACCCTACAATGGGCTGAGCAGAGCTGATCACGATGAGCCAGATGATGAATATGGAGCCATGGAATCAATCATTTTGAAGGGAGAACATGTTCATTCTTTTTTTTTCCATGCCATTGGCTTGACAGCAGTTTGACATCATCTTTGCCCTGAATCGGCTATCACCCAGATCACAGTGTGGCAGAAGGAAAATGGAGAAAAGAAGTAAATAAAGCAAGGAAGGGAGAGCCTCTGGCATTTTATAAAGTACTTCCTCTTCTCACTTGATATCCAAGGATCCCAGTAGCTATTTGGGTATCCAAAGAGGAGATGAAATGATGAGGACACTATGTCTACTCAATGAGAAACTCTCTGAAAATACAAGCTTTTCCTTTGTGAAAGGACATCCAGAAATCTGGTTTTAGACATATGAGTAAATTATAGATAGATAGATAGATAGATAGAAAGAAAATCTCCATAGAAAGCCAAGACACACAAAACAGATAATCACGTCAAAAAATGGGCAGAGGATATAAACAGACACTTCTCCAAAGAAGACATACAAATGGTTAACAGACACATGAAAAAATGTTCATCATCATCAGCCATCATGGAGATTCAAATCAAAACCACCCTGAGATACCTCCTTACATCAGTTAGAATGGCCAAAATTAACAAGACAGTGAACAACAAGTGTTGGAGAGGATATGGAGAAAGGGAACCCTCTTACACTGTTGGTGGGACTGCAGGTTGGTGCAGCTACTTTGGAAAACATTGTGGGGATTCCTTAAGAAATGAAAAATAGAGATTCCTTATAACCCTGCAATTGCACTAGTGGGTATTTACCCCAAAGATACAGACATAGTGAAAAAAAGGACCATCTGTATCTCAATATCCAATGGCAGCAATGGCTGTAGTCACTAAATTGTGGGAAGAACCAAGAGGCCCTTCAATGGACGAATAGATAAGGAAGATGTGGTCCATATATACAATGGAGTATTACGCCTCCATTAGAAAGGATGAATAACTGACATTTGTATCAACATAGACAGGACTGGAAGAGAGTATGCTGAGTGAAATAAGTCAAGCAGAGAGAGTCAATTATCATATGGTTTCACTTACTTGTGGAGCATAAGGAATAACATGGAGGACATTAGGAGAAGGAAAGGAAAAGTGAATTGGGGGATATCGGAGGGGGAGACAAACCATGAGAGACTGTGGACTCTGAGAAACAAACTGAAGGTTTTGGAGGGGAGGCTGGAGGGTGGTTGGGTGAGCCTAGTGGTGGATATTGTGGAGGGCATGTATTATATGGAGCACTGGGTGTGGTGCATAAACAATGAATTTTGGAACATTGAAATTAAATTAAATTAAAAAAAAAAACAAGAAAGATCCCTGTGACTAAACTATACACATTGATACAGATACAGATATAGATAGATCTAAACAATGAGGTTTAAGCAGAAAGAGTTTCATAAACCCAACACAGAAAATTGCTGCAATAAACCATTTAAATATGAGTATAAGCTTGAAGTCTCTCTCTCTCTCTTTTTCTTCTTCTATGCAAGCTATTATTCCCAGTCATAAATCAGGTCCTGGAACTAAGGTAGATTTCAGCAGAATACTTTTTTGTAGTTAAAAAAAAAATCAAAACAAACAAACAAAAAAAACCTCTGCAAATTGGAAATTCAAGCCTCCTGTGTTTAAAAGTACAAAAGGTTTTATTTTTTCATCATTAAAAGAATAAAGTACATATGTGGAAATCTGGGCTTTTGGGAACTTGAACACTGTTTCTCCAACCGAAGACATAGCAATGAATTCCAAGTTGAAGAAATTATTTCAGACAAAAGTAGCCACTATAATAATATTTAATTACTCTCAAGGAAAAAAAAATACTTAAGTTGGCTGTAGAATTTGAACATGAATTTATAAAATATAGGGACATGAATCTTCCTGCCTTCTGGGACATTTCTGTCTGCCAGACATGTTAAAACCCTGGATTCAAAATGTATAATCGAAAATGTTTCATCTGAAAGGGTTTTTTTTAAATATATAAAATTAAAAAGTGAAATCAAATAGCAAAACTTTCTGGTTAAAAGATTAAAAAGATTATTGGATGTTCTCTAAGTATGCTTTTGGATGACTTCTGAAATACAGTTACAGGACAGGAAAATACTGAAGCTTGGAAAGAGTAGGTTTGGTTCTTTTCAGGCAGCGTGCATACAGGTGTGGAGAGGGAAAGGTTAACAGGTCTGGTTTTCATCAGGACTCCCTTCCAGTGCTGGGTTGTGGTGGGTAGGGGAGGTGACCCCGGTGTGGTAGTCCCATTCCAAGCAAGAGTATCAGGGAAATCACCACACTAGTTAAAAAATGTATGTATTTGTTACTTTGCTATAGGATTTTCTGATACATTCACTCTCTTTATTTATCACCTCACAATTCAATGAATCCAAGAAATAGTATTCCTAGGCTTCAAAGGAAGAGTTTAAGATGCAGGGTTGTTTTGAGGTGATATCCTTTTTTATAAATGTTCACAGCACCCTGACTGTTTCCTTTATGGTGTTTACCACAGTCATGATTAATACTGTTTGTCTCCATGCCTGGGCTGTGAACATCCTGAGAACAGAGATCGTTGGCCCCCTTGCTTATCAGGAACTATCCGGCACCCAGCCTAATGCCTGGCACAGGTGTGCTCAAAAAAGATCTGACAACTGAATACATGTATGAGTAACATATTCCCAAATCTCACAGGAAATAATGGACACAACCAAGATTTGAAACTGTCTGTTACTGGAAATTCCTTGTTATTTCCACTTTATCAGTATTAAGTGCAAATATGTGTCTTCCTATCAGCCTTTTAGGGCTCTGAAACTGGAGCTCCCAATAAGTAAATGAAAGCCAGACAACATGGGAAGACGCAATTAAAGAGGTCATTCTTGCACAAAGTCACTAGAAATTTCAGATTATCCTCACAGGGTTTTGGCCCCTGGGTTTGGAGCTCACGATCCTTTGCACAAAAGAGGGCACTTAAACCCTTCATAGCACATTTCCCCCCTCGCTGGCAGTGTGTGAAAATAAGTATTTGCATTTGTCCCAACTGTGTCCGGAGAATGACCTGATTCGGAAATACAAGGTATTCTGAGCCATCCCAGATGGAACCAGTTTAGCGGCAGGGAGCTGAGCTGATGTCCTGGAGAGTGTGATGTCACTGGCCAGGAGGCCCTTTCAGGCAACAGAACCATGCCTGAGGGTTCCAACCCAAATCCATTCTGCGGAGAACTGAACCCAATAGACTGTGCTGTTGCCTTTTTGGCAAAATTAACTCGATTGGGGGGAAGGGGTTGATCGGGTTTAAGTGAATGAACCAGCAGACATTACGAAGACTGCCTCCTTTTCTAGTGTCTTCAGGGATCTCGGTGCTCCCTCTCTCCGCACGTCCTCATCTCAGTGCCCAGGGGCTCACTGCTAGCCTCGAGTCCTTTCCCACTGCCTCTCATCCCTCCCTGCGGTGGCTTCAGCTCACTCTTCAATGATGGTGAAATATTCTGCCTTGTACTTCTTTGTCTTCCTCGGAAAGGGTAGTGAACATTCAATAGGTAGAAAATAACATCCTGATTATTCCTCAAGTAAGGTAGCCTCATATCTCAAAGGCTTATGGTTTAAAGAGGCATATTTAAGGGCCTCGGCTCGAGATTTACTCTGTGAAAATTCAAATCCCACGCATCCCCCTTAGAGCGCTACCCCTCTACCTGAAGCTTATTGGCTTGTTACATTTGCAAAAGTGATGATCATAATAATATCTAGCTTAGACTGTCGCTAGGAGGATTAAACCAAATACAGCGCAGAGCACAGCACCTGAAATTTAATGAGTTTAATCGATGCGGGCGCCCGGCGTGGCTCAATTGGTTGAGCAACTGCCTTCCGCTCAGGTCATGGTCCTGGATTCCCCATCCAGTCCCTCATTGGGCTCTGGGGAGTCTGTGGGGAGTCTGCTTCTCCCTCTGACCTTCTCCCCTTTTGTGCTCTCTCTCACTCTCGCTCTCTCTCCAGTAAACAAAATCTTAAAAAAAAAAAAAAAAGTTTAATTGGTGCTAGATTTTTATTAATGACTCTTGTTAACGTTTTAGAAGTATTAAAAAGAATTTTGAATTGGTATTAAAATATTTAAATCGTGATCATTTAACCTATCATGCTGATTACTTCTCAAGTTCTGTATAGCTTCACGGTGCACAGTGGGGTTCTACAATCAGGCTGCGGAGTGGAACACGGGATCTGCGGCATACCAGCTCCGTGACTGGAGCGGTTACTGTTATCATTTTCCTTACATTTGTGTCTGAAAAACGCGGGTTATAAGAGCGCCTCCCTAGCGAAGGTGCGAGACTTAACAATCAGTATACACCATAACACTTAACCCAGAGCATTGGCGTGCGGAGCAAGATGCACGTGTGCGCTAGGACTGCCGCTGGGGCCGCTGGGAGCGCTGGGGCCGCTGGGAGCGCTGAGAGCGCTGGGGCCGCTGGGAGCGCTGGGGCCGCTGGGAGCGCTGGGGCCGCTGGGAGCGCTGGGGCCGCTGGGAGCGCTGGGGCCGCTTTCGCTCCTTCCACCGCCTCCTCCATTGCTATTACTACTGTTAAAGTGGGGTCTCCCATTTCTTCTCAAAATACTTTGACTCTATTGGGTCTGGGCCAGACCTACCTCTTCAATGAGAAATATTCTTTTTTTTTTTAATTTTTAATTTTTAATTTTTTTATTTTTTATAAACATATATCTTTATCCCCAGGGGTACAGGTCTGTGAGTCGCCAGGTTTACACACTTCACAGCACTCACCATAGCACATACCCTCCCCCATGTCCATAACCCCACCCCCCTTCTCCCATCCCTCCTCCCCCCAGTAACCCTCAGTTTGTTTTGTGAGATTAAGAGTCACTTTTGGTTTGTCTCCCAATCCCATCTAGCTAAAGGAGCAATGTTTTTCAAACAACCTTGCAATATTCAGTTTCTGGACACACACTGGTGTGCCAGGCAGGGCTTTCAGACCTATTACTGTTGCTCCCTAAATTCGAAGAACAGCAAGGGCGATGAACAGAGCCAACAGTACCCTCAGAGGAACTGAACACTCTCTAGCTTCTAAAGCATCTCTTACCAACATGGCCCTGTGGGGAGTTACCTTCTGGCTCTGACTTTTCCTAAGTCTTGGCAGAGAAAGCTGTCCTCGCCAGGTACCCTGACCACAGGCATTTAGCAGCTTCTGTTTTCACTGAATCATTGGACACAAACGGAACCTGGAGAGGCAGCGCCTTCAAAGGGAGGACATGACAGGCACCACCGATCTCAACTAGGAGAATGGCTTCGGTTGGAATCCGGACTCCTCTAATGATCATCTCTTGAATATTAGGTGAGTCCGTTAACTTCTCTCTGAACCAGTTTCCTGATCTGTAAAACTATTTAATATGTACCACTCGGAATTTCAAAAATTCGAGAAGTTTAATCACTTCTTCTATCTATTGGGGATGTTGCTTCTAAATGGACAACTTCTTCTAACCCTGCTCTGCTCATCTGTATTTTCAGCCAAGACCTCTACTCACCCTTATTCTACCCTCACCTCTCTCCAGCCCTCTAATTGTTCATTTTTAACTTTGGATAAGAAGCAGGATAAGCTTATTCTATTGCAAACAAACTCTGTTATCTAGGCACCATTGAAATGTAAAAGTAAAGGGTACCATTGTTGCCCACCGCAACTGTGTAAACCTTTTTTATTCTCCTTAATCCCCCATCTCACAATTCTCAGTCTTGGCCCATTACTACATCTCTTAGTCTGCTGTGTGATATATAATTATTTCTGTGTAATTTTCCACAAACACATTTTAGCTGTCCCAAAAGGGAAAAACTCATTTTATCTGACCCATAGAACTATACTTTGAAATCATTATACAGTGCTTCTAACCATGAATTTTTCTGCTGAAAAGCTGGTGGTAAGTAGTTGAAGGCTACAGTTAAGTCTATGAAAACTTAGTCTGCAGATAAAAGATTAAATAGCAAGCAGGTTTGGCATTATTCATGGGCTCATTGGCTAGGATTTAGAATAAGAATGGACTTTCTCCTCATATGAAAGCCATTTACTTTCTTCTTTTACCCACAGAAATAGTGGATTCCTTTAGCTAGGGAAGGAACTCTAGAGAAAAATGAAAAGGGATATTTCAAAGTGTATATAGTTTAATATCATCCAATGGCGTGTGAGTATCATCATTTAAGACAGAATTTAATGTTGGATACTGTATAAATCCATCTCCTGGAGACTATTATATGATTTTTTGATTTTCCACAAAATTGAAATTATGACTTCTGATAGCCTGAGATATTCCCTTCAGGGCATTACCAATAATGGGGTTTGGTTTGGTAGAAAGCCTTTGTGCATGTCTCATTCTTTTATTTCAGCTTTTCTTATAAAGGAACCTGCCCAGTTCTCTCTTCTTACATGTGGAAAAAAATCTGTGTTGTTCGTTAATACATACAGAAGGTGTGGTGTTTTGGGTCCTGAGCAGAGAAGCCTAATGCTTGACATTCACTACCGTAAATGCTGGCATGCTAAGATGATCTTTAGCACTATAAATGTTGGTTATGTCAAGCCTAGTCTCAGCATCTAGCATAACTGGTCTCTTTCCGCTCTGGGATCACTGCAGATATTGCTTCTAGAGCTGTCTTTTAAAATCAAAGATCATGTCACCATGTCACTTAAAATCTTTTATTAGCACCAAAAGTGTAGAGCACATATCCATCAGCATGGCACCCACAAGCCTCCTAAGCACCTGCTGACCCATCTTTACCTTTCCAGCTTCTTCTCTCCCAGGCTCCACTTCAAATGTGCCATCCCAGCTTAACAGGATATTTGTGATTCTCTGAATGCACCATGTCCTTTGGTCTTTTCACCTTGGTCACCATATGTTCCCCCTTGATCACATACCCACCACCATCTACCTCCTTCTGATCAGTACTTCACTGTGGTTCAATTAAGGAACAGTTTTTACCTTGAAGAGAAAGCACCTCTTCTCTGAATCCTTTTTTTGATTCTTCAATCCTGAAGTAGATTATGTGCTTACCTCTCTTCTCTCCTTCATGCTACCCTAGTGCTTTAGAGCTTTGTATCTAGCTCTAGTATAGCACATTACACATTGTACTTTAATTATTTGTCTGCCCTACTTCCTGACTTGTCTTTTACAAATTTGAGTAGAAGTCTGTGCCTAGTCATCACTGTCTTTGAATGAGAGACCAAGCTGCACTGAGTAGTCATTCAAAAACTACTTGATGAATGAATGGTCTATATTTTCACCAACAAGGCTAGGAAATTAGGGATGTTTGTATAAAACTGGAGCAACCTGACATATAAAGCAGCAAATGAATAAAAACAAATGCTCCAAGGACAACCAACTTCTCCACTGAAAGAGGACTGTCAATTAATGATTCATCATCACTGGGAATTATTTTCAAGCTTTATGAATGTTTGAAAACAATGACAGTTCTTTTCTAGATACAAATTAATATTGCTATTTAGTAAAACTTCAAGAACGTTGTATATAAAATATATCTCAATAAAGTTGTTAAAAAAATAAAGACTTCAAGAACAAAAACAGTCTTTTAGAAGCCTACAGCATATCATAAACTACATGGGACTATGCTAGAAACATTAACAGGAACAACGACTTGCTCCATTTGTGAAAGCTTGGAATTGACCTCCAATAAGAAAAACAAACAAACTGTTTAAAGGCAGGTATATCAGTTGCTTATTTGTTATTATTGACTTTAATTAAGCATAGAGCCAAGTGTTTTCATGCATAGGAGGCACTGCAGTATTATATCTAGGACCTTAGACTCCAGAGTCAACCTACCCAGTTCAAAATGCAGCTCCGCCACCCTGAGATCTTCGATGAGGCAGTCAGCCATCCAATTCAGGTATACAAGCTAATGTAGACCTCATTTTCCTCATCAGACTCAACTTCCTCATTAGTAAAATGAGACAGTAATAGTACACACCTCACAGGGTTGATGTGACGATTAAATTGGAAAACCCACCTAAAAAAACTTAGCAAGCAGTGATTTCAGTAAATATCAGATGTTGTTATAATTTGCCCAGTTAAAAGAGGAAAGATGATGAGTTTACTTAAACAAAGAAAGATGTAGTATGGCACAATACACTAAAATGTATTATAGTGCAATAGTGCCAACACATCTGAGACATGGATTCTCAGAACCTGGTTAAAATTTTCATTCTTAAAGAAGGGTGGGGAGGAAAAGAATAGAATTCCTCTAGAACTTCAGGATGACTTAGCTAATTGCCCCCCTATGGTACAGAAGGAACCACAAAGAGAAGCTGTAGAGTGAATGCAGAACTGACCTTGCATTAGCTCTGGCAATAGTTGCTCCTACATGGGTACCTTCTTTCTGTTATCCAGGAAAGGGGGGGGGGGGTTGTGGTGATTGCCAGAGGCAGGTCTAGAAGGTGGGAAAAATGGGTGAAGATGATCAAAAGACCCAACTTCCAGTTATAAAAAAAATCCTAAGAATCACATTAGTGGACAGCATGCTGACTAGAGGTAATAAGACTGTATCATATATTTGAAGGTTACAGAGAGAGATCTTAAATTTCTCATCATACCCACAGAAGTATAACTATGTGTGGTAATGGATGTTAATCTAGACTTATGGTAGCGATTTTTACAATATATACAAATATTAACTCAATATACTGTTATATCTGAAAACTAATACAATGTTATATGTTGATTATATTTCAGTTTTTAAAATTTTGGAAGATACGAACTAGAAAGGAAGTTAGATTTCTAACAACATTAACAGTAACAACCACAAAACCTTTGTCTATTGCAGATATCATATAAGTGGATTCTTCCCAAGTACTGGAAAATTCAGGAGTCTGAGGCATTTACATTTCCCAAGTGGAGATTTGATGTTTGTCTTTTTTTTTTTTTTTAATAATAGGCACTTGACTATACTATTCTTTCTACTTTTGTGTATGTTTGATAATTTGTATATTTTTTAAAATCAGTGTGAAATGTGAATAGCACCACAACTGAATGTTTTTTAATACAAAAATGTTTCTACTTCTGGACTTTGCTTGAAGTCAGATGGAATGGCCTGAGTTGTATTTTCCTTTTATAAAATCTGCCTTTCTATTTTGAGCTTGGGTGGTAGATCTTTTCATTTTAATTTCACTTTGGCAGCTAGTTCTTGCACTTTGGTTAGGTTTCCTTTGTCTATTTGTTGCTCATCTCTTGCCAATTTTATTATTGTTGTTGCTGCTGCTTCTGTGAAGTTGGAACCCCCAAGGTCTAAGCACTATCATCATGGAATTTTAAAGCTCTTCTCCATAGACGCTGATTCTGAAAAGACCTCACCTCCCCTGCAGACCACTTCTGGAGGTTTTGAAGCTAAAGGTATGGGCGACTTCATACATGAGGACCTAAAAAACTGTCTCAAGCTCTTTCTCCCATAAGAATAGGAGGTGTTGAAAGGTGAAGCCCTACAAAATGATCAATACTGGATCCAAATAATAAGGCCAAAGAGCAAAGAGCAAACTGAGAATCTATGGCAGGACTCCAGGAGCTTGAACGAAAATCCAGAAAGACAAGAGTCTTAGCAAAAATAATCAGGGACGAGTGAGTGGAGAGAGGCAAAAGGTATGAAGCACACAATGATTCATGTGTTTTCCTTCATTTTTTTCACAAGTGGGATTGAATTCCTTGATTTCCCTAGCTTGCTGCCATAGTTAGCTCAAAACCCTCTCTGAGGTTTACCTGCAGAGGTAAACCTTAATTCCCTGACACATTCGAATTAAAGTAAGACAAAATTAGAGCAAAAACCAAAACTTGATAAAAAAAATAAGTAAATAATTCGAATTTCCTTGGACAATAGAGTAGAACAGAGAATCATCTCTATTTACACAACTGTCTTTATAGACTTAGAGAAAGAGTAGTATTTGAGTAAAAACTCAGTGGTAGAATAGGCCATAAGTATACCGTGCATAGAGAATGTAGTGAGCAAAGAGAAACAACTTCTTTGCTTCTATAGGAGTGATTGAATCTTCTTTGTGAAACCTAACTCTACCGGGAGATGGGGAGGAGGCAGATTTTAAATGTATCAAATAATGGGATCCCAGTATGTTTCCACTTAGTCTCTTGAATGACTCCGTGCTTTTCAGTTTTGTAGATCTTTCTTTCCTTCTCCTTGCTTATCTTCAAGATGTCATCTGTGTATGGGGGAGTGACAGCTCACAGCTTGATAGACTTTGTGGGGGCTTCAGATCTGAAGACTGTCAGAAGGTCTCCCTGGCTTCTACCATGAGTTGCCATTTGGATCAAGTTGCTGGACTGTAATCTGCTGAGATACGCCTCGTTTCTGGTGACTGTTAACTTAGAACTCACATCTAAAGTCTGTGTTTGCCACGTCTGGAAGTGAAGTCCCTGTAAAACCTCGTTGCTTCAGCTGGAGCATTTGGCTGGTCCACCAGGCTCTCGGTACTTGTGTCACCTGGGCACTGAGCCTCGCTGTTCAGCCTGAATAGTAGAAGTGGCATCAGTCCTGCTTTCCTGAAATCCAGTCATTTCTATTATCATTTTACTTTCTTTTCTCTCCCTCTCTCTTTTCTTCTTTAGTTACCTCAGAGAGTACCACATCATTGTGATGTTTTTTGGTTTGCTAAATGTATGTACCCTATGTGGGTACGTGTCACGTTTTGGGAAAGGACAGTGTGCTGGAGTATAATGAACTCACCACAGCTGAATTCAGATTCCTGTCCTCACATGTTCCTTTGATGAAATCATTGGCCTCACCAAGCCTCTATTTCCTCATCCTAAAAAGGAAGATAACAGTATTTATATGACAAGGTAGTCATGAAGATAACATCAGCATCTCAATCTTAACATGTGCAAAATTATACTCTTGATTTTCCACGCTACAGACCTATTTCTCCTCCAATCCTTTCTTTCTTCCTCTCTTTCTTCCTCTCTTCCTTCCTTCCTTCCTTCCTTCCTTCCTTTCTTTCAGGGGGGCTTGAACTCATGACCCCGACATCAAGAGTCACATGCTCTACCAACTGAGCCAGCCAGGAGCCCCTCCTCTTCCTCCAATCTTTCCATCTCAATAAATGGCAATTCCTTCCTGCAAATATTGAAGGTGAAAACATTTAAATGGTCCTGGTTTTTCTCTTACTTTCTTACTACATCCAAATCCTTGAAAAATCCAGTCACTCTACTAACTGTAGAATGTGACCACTCCTCATCCTCTTCACCTTTAGCACCCAAGGAAAAATAACCCATCACTTCCTAGATTAGGTAATAGTAGTTGCTGCTTCAGAATATCTCAATGGTTTAACATCAGAGAAATTTGCCTTACACTCTTGATCAATAGTCAGCTATTGTCATCTCTTTCAGCAGCGAGCTTGGGAACACCCACTTTCATCCCTGTGGCCCTGTACCTTCCACACTGGCATCTAAGCTGCAAAAGCAAAAGAGCACGGAAGTAGCACATGGGAGATTTGGGAGCCAGGCCGGGAAGTGGTGTACCTCACTTTACTCACATTCCAGAAGTCAGAAAGCAGTTTGAAAGTCAGACCTTACTGCAAAGGAGCTGGGAAAAAGTCTAGCTGTGTGCTTTGGGAAACAGAAAATGGGTTTGGGAAATAGCTAGGCCATCTCTACCACTCTCAACTTAGACATTAATTGCAAGCACTCTCTAATTGGCATTCCCATTTTTATCTCTGCGCTCTCCCAGTTCTTTTCCTCAACATGTCAACGTAATGATCATCTCCCTCTTTTGAGCTAAACACTTTTGGCTTTTCGTCTCTTGTGTATATTCCAAAGTCCTTATCCTGACCTCAAGTCTTTATATGATCTGCCTCTCTCCCACTTTCTTGATTCCCTTCTTAGTCTTCTCTGTGCATGCTCACTCTGCCACAGCCGCACTGGCAGCCACAGTCTCCCTCAAATATGCCAAGCACATGCATTTCCTCTTTCCTCTGCCCAGAACTCTCCTGCCCCTAAATACTCTCAGTTTACTGTCATCTTGCCTTCAGATCTATGTTCAAACTCCAGCTTATTGGGCAGCTTTTGTTAGCCAATCCAAAGAGACTCTCTCTCCACTCCCTTTTGTATTCCACTTAAAATATTATATATTTGTTTCTATGCTTAGTGTCTCTCTTCCAAGATTAGAGCATCTTCTCTCTTAGGAGGAAGAATTTCGTTTTATCCCCTGCCCTTTGGTCCTAAGATAGTTCACAGAGCAGGGACTTAACAGATATTCTTTTAAACTATTGAAAAAATGAATGAATTAGTAAATTAATTAATTGTTCAGCACACAGCCTGGCAAGAAGTAATCCATAAATGGTAGCATTGCTGTAATACCAAGTTTTTTTTTCCTTAGGTTGAAAGGGATGTTCATTTTTTTCTATTTTATTCATAGTCAGGTTTTTATGCTTTTCAAAAAAAATGTATATATACAAAATTAATTTCTTCCTCAGGTCTTCATCACCCTTAACATGAGTTTCTCTATTCTTTCAACTCCTCATCTGTACACTTTTGCTCCAGTACACTGATTTGTCCTACGTCTATTGAATGAGGTGGGAGTGAGATCATAAGTAGAGAGGAAAGGAGGGGGATAATTTGTAGTTCAACATACTGCTAAAAGTGAAGAACAAACTCGATGACCACATCTTTTTTCTTTTTTTAAAGATTTTATTTATTTATTTGACAGACAGAGATTACAAGTAGGCAGAGAGGCAGGCAGAGAGAGAGGAGGAAGCAGACTCCCTGCTGAGCAGAGAGCCTGATGTGGGGCTCGATCCCAGGACCCTGGGATCATGACCTGAGCTGAAGGCAGAGGCTTTAACTCACTGAGCCATCCAGGTGCCCCTCAATGACCACATCTTAAGCTGAAAAGGAATAATGAGATGTAAAAATCATAACCAAATATAACCATTTCTGCTTAATTAGGTGAATTTAAATTGTAGGTATAGTCAACGCCTCAGTTTCTTAAACTAAAGCAATGACAATCTCTATGACTAGAAATAAGATGAGTAAATATAACTCTTCTTTTTCTTTTAAAGTATATAGAAAAAAAACAAGCATTTGCAAAATATCTTGGACTTTTTTTTTTTAGCACAGCATTCCACCTGATTTAGTTTGTATGTATATAGGGAAACAGAAATCACGTGCTGAAAATAGCCTAATCAGGGGTCAAAGGTAGCTTAAACGCTAAAAAAGATATTAAAATGTGGCTTTCCGTTAGCTTAGAAATGAGCTCTAACACTCTCTATGTCTTCAGAAAAATACCTTTTATTCCTTCAGTAAATAAAAAGTGGGATAGTAAAGGATAATTTAAGGCTACTCAAAAGATTCAGTGTCTGGTTTTGTTAACTTCTCAACTCATTGCTAGTACATAATGAAAAATTACTAGATGCCACTGAATTCTTGACAGGTTAAAAAAAAAAAAAAAAACATTCTGGGGACACCTGGTTGGCTTAGCTGTTTAAGTATCTGCTCTTAGCTCAGGTCATGATCTCAAGTCCTGCAACTGACTCCTTGCTCAGCAGGGAGCCTGCTTCTCCCTCTGTCTGCCACTCCCCCTGCTTGTGCATACACTCACTCTCTCTGTCTCTGACAAATAAATAAATAAAATTAAAATTAAAAAAACATTCTGAAGAAATTGTGATATTAAGACTTAAAATTCATAATTATAAGCATAATTCATGTTATGCTTGCTTTCTTCAGCAAGACCAAAATCCATTCAAGTCAGGTTTTGTTTGCATGTGTAGAGGTGTGTGGGTGGGGGTGAGGGGCAGTTGAGAAAACTTTTGCAAAAGTCCACTGTTATACTAATGAACACATATTGTAAGGCAGGATATAAATAACACTGATTTTCAAAACACTTACACCTGCTACTTCTAGTGCAGAGTACTTTCAAAGGGAGAGGCTGTATGTTTAAAAACCACAATTACCTTCTTAGATGACTTGTGGACCAGATATGCTATTGGTCAATCAACTGTCCCCGGACAGTGATAATAAGAACTACTCACCCCACTCAGTGGTCCTCTTCAGTTGCTTCAACTAAATGGTGATCAAGTCAAGCCCCACCTAACAGATGAATCTAGGTCACAGCCAGGTTGAACTTTAAAGAGCACCATTTTAGGGGGAGTCAAGTGTAAGATATGCAAGAAATTATAATCACCCAAAAGGAATTTTATTAATAAGTTATTAATAAGAGAGTTATTAGTAGGCTAGGGTAGGGGTTTCATACTTTAAAGTGCATAAAAATCACCTGCAGACCTTGTTAAATGCAGATTCTAATTCAGCAAGTCTGGGGCAGAATGAGCTTCTGCATTTCTAATAAGCTCCCAAGATGCTACTACTCTATTCTGAATACTATACCTCGAAAGGCAATTCTGAGGCGAGAGCAGGGGTCATCAGATGGGCACCTGTTTTTATAAAGTTTTATTGGCACACCTAGCCATATCTACTTGTATATGTATTGTCTATGGCAGATTTGAGTAGTTGAGGCAGAGA
>NC_081562.1:27731006-27746018 GCF_022355385.1 Mustela nigripes
AAGGTCTGCAGGTGATTTTTATGCACTTTAAAGTATGAAACCCCTACTCTAGGGCATTTTCAAAGGACTTCTCCCAAAACTGTCTTTATTGCTTTTTCTCTCCCTCCTTTCAAGTGCATGACCTCAGCTTCTGAGAGTGAGTTCTGATTGCCTTCCCCAAAATAGTTTAGAAGTAAATAATAAGAATCTTTAACTAGGGACTAACTCTTTCAACTGAATACCAATCAGTTACTCTTACTACTTCTGGTACTGTCTTTGTTCTTTGAAACACATAAATACTCAGTGTTCATCTCCAAAAAGTGGGAAGACAGTGAGAATGGGACTGCATTTAACTATTTATTTGGTATAATCTTGGAGAAAAGTTGCAGGGGTAGTATAAAGTACTGTCCTGGGGCATCTGTGGTGCTCAGTTGGTTAAGCAACTCAGGTCATGATCTCAGGGTCCTTGGATCAAGCCTCACTTTAGGCTCCCTGCTTGGCCACGAGTCAGCTTCTCCCTCTCCGTCTGCTGCTCCCCCAGCTTACGCGCTCCTGCTCTCTCTCTGTCAGATAAATAAATACAATCTTAAAAAAAATAATAATGATAAAGTACTCTCCTATCCCAAGATTAATCAATTTTTACATTTTGACATCTTTATTATATATCTGTCTAGATAGAGGGAAAGATAGATTGATAGATAATTTTTTTTCTTTCTCAAAATGATTTGAGAGTAGATTGCAGAAATAATGTCTCTTTATCTCTGAATACTTCAGTATGGATTTTCTTAAGAATAAGATAGTTCTTTAACGTAACTACAGTCCTTTTATCAAAATCAGAAAATTTAATATTAATACACTCCTGTTATCTAATCCACAGCCTATACTCAGATTCTGTCAACTGTCTTATCCAGAATCATGCATTATAATTAATTGTCTTGTCTCTCTTTAGTCTCTTTTAGTCTGAAAGTCTTCATGTTTCTTCACCTTGATATTTTTGAAAGGTACACGCCAGTTATTTTGTAGAATGCGCTTCATTTTGACCTGTCTGATGTTCCCTCATAATTACATAGAAGGTATGCATTTTTAGCAGGAATATCACCAAGGTAACATCATGATCCTCTCGGCATATCACGCCAGGAGGCACATGATGTCACTTTCTCCCAACATCTGTGATACTAGTTTTGGTCACTTAGTTAAGGTGGTCCTTGCCAGGGTTATCTACTGTAGAGTTACTATTTTTTGATTTGGAATTAACAAGTTATTTATGGGGAGATTCTTTGAAAGAATATAAATACCCTGTGCTTCATCAAATTTTTACCACTAGCTTTAGCATTCATGGATGGTTATCTAATCCTGACATTCCTTCTATATGTAGTAGTTGGCATTCTGTAAGAAAGAGCTGTCTATTTTGCCCATTGTCTTATTTAGCTGTTAACTTACATCGTTATGAAATCATGGATTCTCTGAGACAATATTTATATCAGTCAAGGTGATATTTCTATCAGTACCCTGAGTCTGAGAAGCACTATTTGGATGAAGAAAGAGATGTCCAGAAGAGGCTAATTAGCTTACCCTAGGTCAGAGAATTATTGAAGGACTAAAGCCTTCTCTCCAAACCTAGTATTTTCTTCATATCAATAACTTCCATATCTGGAGACTGAATACCTATTGGATCATCTAAAGGGGAATCACCTGGGAAACCCTATAAAATGCTGCAAATGTGATCCCCATTGAATCTGATTTGCTAGGTCTTATAGAAGGCCTGCCAATTTGTACTGAAAGGCAAAATAAAACAAAATAAACAAAAAAATTAGAGTCCTTCCTATCTGTTTATCTCCGTACTTTTTAAGAGAAAAATATATATTATGATACTATGTCTTCAAATCAAAGATAACATGTATTTTAAGAAACTCCATCAGCTTAATAATGGTTTTTAAGGCAAAATAAGAATCAATGCCACATCGAAGATACACGTTAAGTGTATATATTACATACATTTTGGTTTCAGAAAGATGGAAATATGAAAAATATGAACTTTATATTTGTGGAAAAAAGAATATAAGATCTTTGTGGATAACATGACTTTATATGTGTAAAATAATTAGATGACTATTCTGCTTCATAGCACTTAAATTAGTTGCAGTTGGTTATTTGCTATGTTAGGTGGTGATGACTCCTCTGATGCTAGATCATCTCTCAGGGACTCTCCATGTTTAGTTTGCACCCACATGAGTTGTCCACAGCCAGTGTTCACCAAATTGCTTGATTACCACAATGTCCATACATCTAAGCAGGGTTTCTCAATCACTAGTGGCATTAGGGACCATGTTATTTTTTGTCGCTGGGGACTTTGCTGTGCATTTTAGGATATGGAAGAGCAGCTCCATCCCCTAGATGTCAGTACCATCACCCACCCAAGCAGTGACAAGCAAAAATGTTTCCATGCGGAATTGATGCTGAAGGGCAAAATCACCCTGGATTGAGAGCCATTTGTATTGCATTGAATAGCAACCCCTCAAAAGGCAATTTTACCAGAACTGACCTACCTGTAAATGTGACCTTATTTAGGAAAAGGTTCTTTATGGATGTCATTAAGTCTCTTCAAATGATGTAATCCTGGATATATGTGGAACCTGAATCCAATAACCGGTGGCTTTATAAGTGAGAGGCAGAGGAGTTTGGGGAGATAAAGAGACTCAGAGAGGTCCTAAACGCAGCGGTAGAAAATGGAGTCTGCTGCCACAAGCCAAGGACACCTCAGCACCCAGTAGGAAGAGGCAAGGAAAGATTTTTCTTTAAGAATTTGGAGAATGGGGGCGCCTGGGTGGCTCAGTGGGTTAAGCCGCTGCCTTCGGCTCAGGTCATGATCTCAGGGTCCTGGGATCGAGTCCCGCATCGGGCTTTCTGCTCAGCAGGGAGCCTGCTTCCCTCTCTCTCTCTCTCTCTGCCTGCTTCTCCATCTACTTGTGATTTCTCTCTGTCAAATAAATAAATAAAATCTTTAAAAAAAAAAAAAAAAAAAAAAAGAATTTGGAGAATGGGGCACCTGGGTGGCTCCGTTGCTTAAGCATCTGCCTTAGACCCAGGTCATGATCTCAGGGTCCTGGGATGAGCCTGCTTGGGCCTTCTTGCTGAGCAGAGAGCCTGCTTCTCCCTTTCTTTCTGCCTGCCTCTCTGCCTACTTGTGCTTCCTCTCTATCTCCCTGACAAATAAAAAAATAAAATCTTTAAAAGAAAGAATTTGGAGAAAGTATGGCTCTGCCGATGCCTTGATTTTGGACTTCTGGCCACCAGAACTTTGAGAGAATAAATTTCTGGTTTTAAGCCAAAAAGTTTATCGTTATTTATCATTGCAGCCCTAGAAAACGAATGCACCACTGGTCTAAGGGAAAAAGAAGCTTTAATTCATTTTATGTGCATGTTTATTTAGCTGTAATTGTTACTTAATCCAGATTAAAGACATAACATTTGCACTAGTAACAAAGGGTGTTGATGAGACTGATATCAAGGTATTTGAAATATCAAGTAAGAGCTGACCAATCAAGCTTTGCAAAAATTAGGGATTCATTTAAACTTTAGAAAAAAAAATTGGAAATAGGGGTTTAGACTTTAACCACTCTTCTTTTTTCCCTCTATTATTCTCTTTTTGCTTCTCTCCACATAATGGTGTGCTCCCCGTAACAGGACTGAGGCCACTGATAGTCCCCAAGGCTTACACCTGGCAAGTCCCACTGGCAACGAGAGCCTGACTTCTCTGCCCTCAATTCAGTTTTTAAATTCTGGGAAGAGAAAACATTGACCTTACGTTGGTCAGATGCTCATTCTTAGAACAATCAACTTTGGCAGGGACAGGGCGTGCTTGTGTAAAAGCTTTGTATTCCTTAATACAATGCCATGGATGGGATTAGAAAGACAATAGTTTCTAGCTGAAAGAAAAGATTTTGAGCATCTAAACCCACAAATATCAAAGATTGTACATAAATCAACATGATTAGCTTTAAAGTGTAATTTTCACATCAGGTATGTATTTTGGAAAGCATGATGGCAAACAAGTTAGTATTTCCTCTACTCTGAACTTAGACACAATGGCATATATATATATATATATATATATATATATTCCCACAACAGAACTTTTTAGGAGTGAATGTCCTAAATGTGGGACCCAAACAACACCTGTTAGGAATCATTCAGATGTTCTCAAAAGAGGCCTATTTCCAAATTGATTAGAATCATCCAGATTGATTAGAATGGTAGAATGTCATCTTATTTTGACTGAGATATAAAATAAGGTAGGGTGAAATTTTAAAATCTCCCATTTCTCTCTTTTTCATTAGTCCATTAGTATTTAAAGTCCCTGAACTTACTGCCTAATAACTTGTAGTAGTACATCGAGTTCTTCCCCAGCCTCTGCTAACTATGCAGGTCTTTTGTCTGGTGCCCTATTGGATTACAGAGATTACTGGATATGTTTCCTCTGATCAGTCTGTCTAGGAATTTAAAATGCACCATTCTATAGTGGAGGTTATGGCCTCCACACATGGAATTTGGCACCTTGTTTGGACAGTAGAAGTGAGACTATAATTGGTAACATCTTACTGTCACTTTCTGCTTCAAGGACTATTTTCCTTGCAGTAGACTGTGGCTGAAGACTTTTTCCCACATCATATAAGTCAGCAAATAAGTCTGAGATTAAGGGAGTAAAAAAGAGTGACATTTTAGAAATATGTTGTGAGGATGTTTAACATGGTTGACTCCTCTATTGCATAAAGAACCCTCTACTCAATATTCAGTTACTACAATGATGGATTGGAAGACACACTGCTGAATCAGAGTGGAAGACACCTGCTTTGGGACCCAGGGACTTACCCTTCCAGATGCTGGGAACAGTGGATGCTGACTCTCACACTTGAGTGCCTCTCCAAGACTGCCCTTGGCTGAAGAGTACTGCCTGGCCCGGGGATTACATCCAGTCTGGGAGTAGGCTGCAACCCAGGATTCCTCGTAAACACAGGGGCACCTAGGCCCAGCCACCTTGTCTCCGTGGGGTAACTTTAAAGGCCAACCTAGCTCAAGAGCTCTGTCTGTGGGGGAATGCACTGAGGCCCTGGTGACAGCTCCAGCCAGGCCCACACCCTCCCTCTGCCCCCTCCTGCTGCACACTCACCCACACAGGTGTCGTTCCCATAAGCCCACCCCCACCCCACCCAATTAACTACTACATCTCTGCCTCTGGACCTTGACCCCAACCAAAGACAGTAGGTCCTGCCAGAAACCTTGAAGCTGGAAGCAGTGGATTGGAAACAATTGAGAACATAATTCTGGTAAAGAATGGTTGCTCGAAAGGGATTCTACGCTAATGCTCTAGCTACTTCCTGGTGGTGAATGGGTGAGTACTGGAAATCCTGCACCATCTCCGGTTCTCTAACAGGGAAATAAACTGCAAAGGAAGGGTAAAAAGGAGAGAAGGAAAAAAGGAGTAAAGTGGGTGGGAAGCAAGGGAAAAGAAAAAAATGAGCCGAATTAACCGAGTCTGCTTTGTAGTTTCACACGGTTGAGAGTCCTTCTTGAGTGTTGCGATAGCTATTTTCAGAGTAGAGGTACCATTCATTGGCTACCTATGATAATCTTGCTGCTTTACACATGCCATCTCCAAGTCTGAAAACAGCACTGCAGGGGAGCTAATATTATCAGAGAGGTTAAGCGATTTACCCAAAGGCACAAAGCTGGTAAAAGAAAACAGGAATTTAAAACAACCCTTGGCCCTAAATCCTGCTTTCTTTTCTCTAAGTCAGGTGCTACCTCTCTTCCCAGCGTGGAACACAGACCCTATCCAGGAAAAAAGTTTAACTTTCTTTTGAAGGATAGCTGCTGTATTACTTGGGACTCTTTTCTCAGCAAGGGACAGAGACTCATTTCAAACCAGCTGAAACACAGAGGATAATTTATTGTGAATGAGGATACTGAGATGTTTCATGGAAACTAAGAAAAGAACATTACTTGAACTCAGAAAAAAATTGGAACCAAGGACAACAAAAGTGTGAGGATTCACTTTCTCTTTGCCACATGTGGAAAACATTACAGCCAACATCTCTTGAATTTTATAACTCTGAATAGTAAGATCGGCCTATTTTTTGGGAGACCAAAAAAAAATCCCACTTCATTAGCCAATCCTGAACCAATCACCCCTGACCTAGGATCAGAGTTACAATACAATACGTTTGTTTTTACTATACCCTTTGGATGGGAGCGTCAAGAAGAGAGTGAAGATTTTAGAAGGAGGAAGAGGGGCAGGGATGTCACTAAATATCACTATAGATTTCTCATGTATACTTGGCAATTTACAACTTGATGAATGTGTACACAGAGCAGCTTTCAATTTTCCTTAGATATCTCTCAAACACATTACTACAAAATTTGGCAGTTCAGTGAAAGAGGGCAGGCAGGGTTAGCTGGGAAAGCAGCCTCCACGTTGTACCTGTATTATTACAGAATTGTGTTATTGGCATTGGGAGCTCCAAAAGAAAGGGGATTGAAAAGACAGAGCAGGAAGTAAAGTCTGGTCCATTTTGGAAGCTAAAACTTTCCTCACCGAAGCAGGAAATTAATTTCTTCCTGATCATGATGGCTGCGGAGATTGATCAGAAAGAATAGGCAATGAAAAGGTTTTAAGGTACATTTTTCGACGGCATTGTTTGGGCAGTCCTTTGAGAAACAGAGTATAGAGTGTGTGCTTTCTGTGGAAGTGAGTTAATAATCAGATATATACTTATTAACATACGCCTCAAAACGTTTCCCCTCCACACTGGTCAGAGAGGGGGCCCCCTGATAGAGCCAGGGTTTCTCTCCAGGCCCTTCTTAAAGACCTAGTGGCAGACCCACCTTCAAAGTACACAAAAGGACAAAAGGGCCTTTCATTCTACTCTCCCTGGAAGAACTTGAGTTTGAAAATGGCTATTTGTTCCCTCTGAGACATATATGTCTGATAATATGCACGGGCATGCATAATTGACTGCCTGCATTATGTATGAATTAGACCCCACTCTTGTTTGGCAACAGCTGGAGGGGGTTTCTTCCTCCTCCAGATGCCAGCTGCAATAGGGCCCCTCCCCCTCTTCAGCATGTGCCTGTGCCACACACACCATCCCTCCCGCCCCCGGCCCCCGCACACCCTCCCCTGCCGACACACACAAACATGGGCACCAGGAACAATTATCCTAATTTACCAGAACCCAAGGACCAGAACCCAAAAACACCAGCCAGAGCAATGTGTTTTTGTTTGAGTTGATTTTCTTTTATTAAAATTTGTTTTTCTTCCACATTGCACTGCTGCCCTGCTACGAATGGAACAAAGACTCTAGCCAAACAAGCGCCCTAGTCATCACCTTGGTTCATGCTCACAGCCAAAGGCTTCTAAAAGTCTGTGTTTTCAAGCTGTTGGCTGGATGGTCTCCCTGGGGAAATGCTTGCCACTTTTAAAGATGTGTTGAGCCAAGAGAAACTAGGATAAAGGGACCATTGGGTAGTTTTTCTTGTTGTTGTTTCTTTGTTTGTAATCCATTATCACCAAGTTCCTGATCTCTTTTGCTGAGAACAAGGCATTGCAGGGGGGATTTAAAAAAAAAAGTTATAAATATGATACAATTTATCATAGTTGAAGTTGAAGTACCATCTAAATAGCATTGTTTTTAGGACGAAAGCTGCAAAACCCAGATAAGTATCTGGTCATTTGCAAAATATTTTAATGAAATGAATATTAAAACATTGGGGGTTGGAGGGTCTGAGTCATTGCCTAAATTTTGCAATTCCCCCTGGATGTTCGCCATCCTACAACATAGCTTGTATGTCAAAGAAAGAAACATTATATGTTAGAAAATGTTATGGGGAGTGATGTAAGTTTGCTTCACTCTATTTAACAGAAGGGAATGTGTTTGTAGGCCCATAAACAACTTAATCTATGGGCTGAAAATATCCTGCCAAAAGTGACCCCTGCTACCTTCACTCCCCCAAGAAAGCCTCCTAGAATAAGTTCCTCTTGAAATGTTTCCCAAAGAGAGGAGCCTTTGTGTGGTGGCCTCCTGAAGACTCAGATGAAAACATAATAATCTGTGATCAACGTGGCTGCCTAGTGGAGAAAGCAATATGAAAGGTCTAATGACCATTTTCTTGCTGAAATGTCCTCTATAGCAGAGGTCAATCATCCAGTCACTTTCTCCATCAAACAGCTCGAAAGAATAAGGACATACAGGTAATCACCAAATTTCTGAGGTCAAAGCATTTATGCAGTGAGGTCTTTCAATACCATTAACCGTGAAAATATCCAATATCAAAATAATTCTGAATTTCAAAACCAATTTGAGTTTTAATCTGAGTATTCAGGGTATTCACCCTTGATATTGATGCATCCAACCACCAGTTCCCCTCAAATTGGCCAAATTGATGGGGTCAGTGACGTTAAATAAAAGACCACAATGTACTGTCACTATTATTTGTATGACTGTTTTTTGCTTTTCTCATTATTCCCTCAGTACAGAGCTTTGAGACAGGGCCTTGGGATCTATCACAAAATGTGGAAGCTTCTAGCTCTTATTGCCCACTGCTCTCCTCCCTCACAATAGGAGAGGGTGAGGATGTTGGAGAGATACAAGAGGAAAGAGGAGTATCTTGCATAAAGTGGAACATGAGATGGCTCTCATCAACATGGTGTTGAGCCAGACCATCCTTGGAATTAAAACAACACGTGTTTTAATTTCTAGCTTCACTAACTTTTATCTTTTAACAGTTTTTTCTTTGAGCCTCATTCCTAGCACAGATAATAGCATCTTCCTTTCAGAGTATTAAATGTGATGCTAGAAGAGGGAGTGCCTAGCTTGGTGTTCCATAAATCTAGGTTACTCATTTCTGCTATTCAATTCTCTGCTGACACTGTCCTGAACCCTAGCTTATTTATCTAAGACCCTATACCTAGCTCTAGGGTCTACACTAAGTTTTTATACTTCTAGATGGATCAATCCCTCAGAACCATGCAGCCATTTTAAGAATCAACCCCGGGGTTGGGGGCGGGGCGTGGCCTGCGTGGCTCAGTTGTTTAAGCATCGGAATCTTGATTTCAGCTCAGGTCATGATCTCAGGTTCCTGGGATGGAGTGCCACATCGCGCTCAGGATTCAGTGGGAAGTCTGCTTCTCTCCCTCTCCCTCTACCCCTCCCCACACTCAAGCACATGCGCTCTCTCTCTCTCTCAGATAAATAAATCTTAAAAAAAAAAATCAACCAGAAAACACTATTGGTTGCCGCCACCCCACCCCATAGCCACATCCCCCTTCCTTCTTGCCAGTACAACTCCAATTTGTTCAGATATCTGATAATGAAGTAGTCAAGAAAAAGAGTCTTCCCCAAAGTTCCAGGGATTGGTTCAACTGGACTACAGTTAATCCATTCCCCTTTGCTAGTGAATGGCTGAAGAATGGCCCTGAGACCCAGTTCTGGCCAATCAGATGTAAGAGGAAATCTGGTAAGTAGTACGGGAAATATTTTTCTTCCCCTGCAGAGAGAGAAATATTTTTCTTCTCCAGAGAGAGAGAAAGAAATGAGGGCAACAGAACTGCCTTTCCTCCTCCTCTCCCCTGATTTTCTGCTCCGCCCTTAGATTTTGCCATGTGAGGATTTAGTGTTTGGATCTGAGCACCACAATATATTGCCACCCACTGTGAGGGTAATACCGATGGAAAACACAAAGAAGCAGCCCCATAACCCTTGATGTGATTGAGCTATTAAATTAAACAACCTTGCAACTACCAGACTCAAGAATTCTCATTTTGTGGGATGATAAATCTCATTTAATTAGGTTTTCCATTTCTTACAGCTGGAAGCATCATAACTGACACACATCCTGCATTCTGTACTCTTCTTGTGTTGGTTGCTGACCAACAGGGCCTCCCTAGACCGAATGGTGCTGTGGCATTCCAGTCTATATCTAACCCAGCTGTACTTTGTTCACTCTTTCAAGATGCCTGGGAAACTGCTTTGGTCGCCTTATAAACTTGAATCACACAGTCACTCAAACAACTCCTGGTTAGGTTTATGATTAACTCCTTTTCATTCTTCAAAATACTTGATATTCTCTTTTAGGAATCTGTTGTGTTTTAGAGGACTTGGAGAAATTCTTCTTAATTCTCTTTTCAGTAAATCCTCCATAGTCTGGTCTATTTGTCCAGTTGTGTAGGTGACATATCAAGACTAAGGGTTACTTTAAATTTGGCAAAATATGTAGCATAAAGCAATAAAATTTATCTCCAGTTAAAGAAGAAATTAGGGGAGGGACTCATCAAAAATATTGGCATCCAACTTAATGAATACTCTTGGGTTTCTATGAATTCCGGTATCACGTTATCTGTGATTAATTAAACATGGTGGTAAAATTTTTGGCAGTTACTTATTTTGATCACCAGAATGTGAG
This sequence comes from Mustela nigripes, assembly GCF_022355385.1. Lineage (NCBI taxonomy): Eukaryota > Metazoa > Chordata > Mammalia > Carnivora > Mustelidae > Mustela > Mustela nigripes. Next base: position 27,741,444 of record NC_081562.1, read on the forward strand.
GAAAGTAATTCTGTAACTTCCAAGACTGGCCCGTGGAGATCTAGGGCTTTTACCTTCACACTTGAAATGTTCTAATTTGGAAACTCAGCTTTAATATTGTAAGAAACACAAGTCATATGAGGGACCATACGAAGGAGAACCTAAGTGCTTCTATAGATAGTCCCAGATGAGAACCCAGTCAGTAGTACATACCAACTGCTAATCATGAGACTAAGTTATCTTGGATATTCCTGTTCAGTGAAGCCTCTGGATGAGTACAGTCCTAGCTGATACCACATTGGAGCAGAGAACCACCCTGCTGAGACCAGTCACTACACAGAATATAACAAATGATAGCTGTTATATGAAGCTGCTAAATTTTGGAGTGGTTTTGTTCCATAGTGATAGATTGCTGGACCTCTATCCAAGCCTACTGAACGAGTTTCCAGTGATGTCCCCCATCAACTGTCACAAGAGAGAGGGAGGGGAGGGAGTAAACCCTGATTGTAGAACTAGCCCATTTCCATGGTGTCAATACCCCCCCACCCCACCACCCCCGCCCATTGGCTGATTTCAAGTTCCACCGTCATGTCAGCTGGCTGACGTAATTCCTGAAACTTTAACAGTCAGCTCTCCCAAGCCAGGACAAATCAGCACAAGCCAGTTCGACTCTGTCACTGACATCATCCTGAAATAAATACTTATTTTATCATTTTGATGACCCAGACCTTCTCTGCCATGTAATTCAAAAAACATAATGTATCCCATTTGCATAGTGCTTTATGTTTTATAAACCATCTATCTTACATATCGTCTATTTTAATTCTCACAAGAACCAAGAGAGATTGTTATTATATCACTTTAACAAAATAGGGATGCTGAAGCTTAAAGAATAATTACCAAATGGGCACTCAGATCTTTTCTCTCCAGAGTCAGGATTCTTTGGAACTGCACAAATTTGACAGGATAGATCTCCCCAATTCTACTCACCATTATAACCCTTTCCCTCCACATTTGTAATACTGAGTGTATAATGCCTTTGAATACAAAGGGATAAAAAGCTACAATTCATTGCGTATATTGTATGAAGGTCTTTCTGGATAACCATCCAAGGACCAGTTAAATTCATTTATTAGTCTTCTTGGAGCCAGCTTCTTATCCATTTTCAAGCTCAAAACATATTGTATTCTGAGCCTATGCTTTGAAGAAATCTAGTAATAAAGAGAGTTGTCTGTGGGAGGTCTATTCCTTGTTGTTTCCAAATAATCATTAAGTGGACATATGGTGAGTTGAATCCATACCAACATTTCTGAACCTATTCAATTTTTTTTTAGAACAGTGAACTAGAGGGTAACCAATTTGTAAGCATTTTCAGAACTTTCCCAGTGAAGTTAGGTTTTAATTATCCCAATTCTCATCATATGAATTAAGAGTTGAGTATAAAAGAAAATAGATCTTCACAAAAAGATAGCCAAATCCAACATGTCAGGTACAGGGTTTGTGATGATATATGCTGCTCTGAATTTAAATGCTTTCAACGGTGGTCTAGCATTGAAAATTACAGTTTTCAGGGCACTGGAGTGGCTCAGTTGGTTAAGCCCCCCACCTTTGATTAAGGCTCAGGTCATGATCTCAGGGTCATGGGATTGAGCCCTGTGTCTGACTCGCGCTCAGCAGGGAGTCGATTTGGGATTTCTCTTCCTCCCACAGTTTTCGTGTGGCTTTGCCAGCATTTGCAAATCACAAACATGACTTATGGAAAACAATTTATTTCAGTGGCAGGGCTCTCCCCTGCCTATAATTCAATGATATATTTAGAACATCTTTTTGATCTTTTTGTAGCAGAAGGTATGTGAGGAGAGAGGGGGATTGGTAGGAAAGAAGGCGGGGACTAGAGTCCATCTTTCCTGAGGAACCAAGTCACAAAGGTGAGTTGTGCCTGTTTACATTGACTTCCTCAGCATTTCAAACCTATGTATCAAGGGGGGAATTTTCACCATCTTGATAACATTAGTCTCAGTAAATACTATTCCCTGTGTGCCCCAGAGGAAAAGATCAAATTACCCCAACAAACTTAGACAGTTGAAAGATTTTAGTAATTTTCCCATCTTATTTTCTCTCTATTTCTGTCTCTGTCTGTCTGTGTCTGTTTCACATACAGTATAAATTGTTCTTAAGGACAGTTATAATGTGGTAAAATTAGGTTATACTTCAATAGAAAATGATTATTCAAATCTTTTGGAGACATACTATTCTAGTGTATACAATACTAGAATCTTCTTCTTTGTGTTTCTGGAGAAGGGAAAAGGGCTTCTAAAAAAGCCATGAGTTCCAGCCTTTAATGGACTTTAAAAAATACCAGGCTTTAGGGTAGTAAGTTGATGCCATTAGGAAAATTCAATAATATTCTTATTTTCCTATTATCATAGAGGCATCTGCTGGGGAGAAATAAAAAGATGAAGTTTTCTTTCCTACATATCAGCACCATTCTGAGAGCTTTTGGAAAATGATTTCTGCCTTAAAGAACAAGTATAAAGCTACGGGTCAAGGGCAGATTGGGTCCCGTGTAACCAGACATACCGACTTTTGCCTGCCTAATCTTGAAGAGGAAAGTTGACACTTGCTTCTCCGATACAAGTTCTGACCTGACAAGGCAATATAATCTTCTCAAATAAGGTCACAATGGCTAGAAAATATTAGCTCTTTGCTACTGAGCTAATTTTCAGAGTCAAAGGGCCTATTTACTTTCTTTCGACAAACTTCCTCAACCTTCCCTTCATTCTTGGAAAATTAAAAAATAAACAAATGACCTTGGAGAGGCTCTGAAACTTTTCCAAATTAAGAACATCTTTCTGATTTTGTTTTCTGATTTGCAGAGCCCACCGTAAGTTATGAATGCCTATCTTTTAAGAATATTATCCCAACCTCAACAGAATTCCCTGTTTTCAGTTATATGTCCCAACGCATCTCTTTTCCTGGGGATCAGGTTTTAGAAAACAGAATAAATTAATGGCAGATACCAATAAAAGTTCTGTGTTCCTTCGGGATCCCAGTTTCCATAAAGTCCTCTTGGTGGAGGAATTAAACCCACCTCCAAATCAACTGTGGTGGGAGGGGCCTATCAGTCAAAAAAAAAAAAAAAAAATCCCTGCTAAGGGCATTTCTTTAACATGTTTGGAATTGTAAGAGGGAGAGGATTTTCTCTTCAAACTCCAGCCTGGCATCTCTTGGAGCTGATGAATTCTGCACGTCCCTGGGATTTGCAGGAGTTTACAGAACAAGATTATACACACTAGTGATGTATTTACTGCAAGGACGAGCCGGGTGTAGCTATTGCTTCAAACCAGAAATGTGTAGAAGGACTCTAACCATGAAATACTTAAGGTCATTAATTCAATGCAGCATCCTTGTGTACTTGGGAAATGAAGCCAATCAATTTTGCTTTTCTTTTTTGTTGTTGTTGGCTTAATGTAATTTAGTCAAAGAGAATGAAAACTGGTACCTGACTTTATTACTTTCTCGTGTAAAGTCAGGGCAAAGAAAAAAACCAGTGCCCAGAGATAGGGATTTTATGCAGTTAACTGATCTGCAAAGAATGACATGAAGGCAAAGCTCTCGGGTTGTGTAAAAATGGAAGGCTGGGGTTTTCCTGTCCTTTTAGGATTAAGCTGCAAATGTCATTTAACATTGAATGGCTCTAGAAATGATATCACATTGACTTTCTCAAGTGACTTCCCCAGATTTTTTTTTTTTTTCCTCCCAGTTCCTAAATAATTATGCTGAGGGCCCCGTGGATGGAATAGTTAGCAAAGCAGACAGCGCCCTTGTGGAGTCCATAACCTTGTTAGGAAAAGGACATTAAAAGAAGAAGTGGAAGGACAGGCATAATAAGAGAGTTACAAGCCTTCCTAATGCTAGCGCAAAGTCCTCCAAGAGAGCACACTTACCTGCCTCATGTTTATATATTTATTTGTCTGCTTTCTCTATCAATCAGCCTGTGAGATTTGTGATTGAAGCAGAGTGTTATTTAAACTATTTTTTTCAAAAATCTCTGTTTTATCATTAGGTTCCCAGGGCCTTGCACAGTGCATGGCCCAAGGAAGACACTTAAGGATCTTTGCTAGTCGTGTTGGTTGAGTAAAAGGACAGCTGCCGGCATTACTCATGTAACCCTTACAGAAATCACATGAGCTAAATCTGGAGGGTATTCATGCCCTCTTTTTAGTGATAGGAAAACTGGAAAAATTAAATGGTTTGTTCAGACTCTCTCAGTTAGTCAGAAAGGACTAAAACAAGTTTTTGGACTCTGAAACCGATGGTCTCTCACCAAACAACACTGCCTCTGGGAAAACACAAGTAATGTGAAGGCTGAGAATCGTCCTGATGAAACGAAAGGTCTATATGTGCTTGTTTGTCTGTCCATAAAGGGGGGAAGAAAACAAGGAGGAAAACGTCAGAGTTATGCCTAAATTAAAATGCATCCAATTCACCCTGCAATGAAAATGCTACGGGATAAAAGCCAAAAACTTTCTTAGCTTCTTGTATCTCCAGCGACCTATATTTAAGCAGATGTATTTCTTTTTTTTTTTTTTTTTT
>NC_081562.1:27746118-27831245 GCF_022355385.1 Mustela nigripes
CCCTCCCCCCAGCAACCCTCAGTTTGTTTTGTGAGATTAAGAGTCACTTATGGTTTGTCTCCCTCCCAATCCCATCTTGTTTCATTGATTCTTCTTCTACCCACTTAAGCCCCCATGTTGCATCACCACTTCCTCATATCAGGGAGATCATATGATTGTTGTCTTTCTCTGCTTGACTTATTTTGCTAAGCATGATATGCTCTAGTTCCATCCATGTTGTCGCAAATGGCAAGATTTCATTTCTTTTGATGGCTGCATAGTATTCCATTGTGTATATATACCACATCTTCTTGATCCATTCATCTGTTGATGGACATCTAGGTTCTTTCCATAGTTTGGCTATTGTGGACATTGCTGCTATAAACTTTCGGGTGCATGTGCCCCTTTGGATCACTACGTTTGTATCTTTAGGGTAAATACCCAATAGTGCAATTGCTGGGTCATAGGGCAGTTCTATTTTCAACATTTTGAGGAACCTCCATGCTGTTTTCCAGAGTGGCTGCACCAAAAAGAAAGCCAACTTTGGTGGCATCACAATTCCAGACTTCAAGCTCTATTACAGATGTATTTCTTTTTAAAGAACTCTCCTATTCAAGCTTTTGAAAAGGAAGATTTGCCTTTTAATGGGAAATCTTCATTCCATCATGAAGATAAAATACAACTTCACAAGTTTGGTTATTTATCCTCAATTTTAGCAGAATTTTTCCCTAACCTGCTACTTCTAGCAATAAAAAATAAATTCGAGGCCACACATATTGGAAGCATCCTTGGGAGTGACTTAGCTTGGGCTTGCCATGACGAAGTACCACAGACTAGGTGGCTTAAACAGCAGAAATTTCATTTCTCACAGTTCTGGAGATGGGGAAGTCCAAGATCAAGGTGTTGGCTGGTTGAGCGTTTTCTTCCTGGTTTGCAAATAGCTTCTTTCTTGCTGGGCCTTCACTTGGCAGAGGAAAAAACTGTCTCTCTCTTTTCCCTCTTCTTGTAAAGCCACTAATCCCATCAGGAGGGTCTTATCCTCCTGACCCCACTCTGATCTTAGTCACCTCCCAAAGGCCCTGTTGCCAAATATTATCACGGTGAGGGATATGGCTTTAACATATAAATTCTGGGACACATAAGCATTCTGTTCATAACAGAAAGTGTAACTAGAAGCTACTTTTAAGAAATGAAACTAATTCCATCACACACACACACACACACACACACACACATATTAAGCCACACTTTGAACCTTTGACAGGAGGACCAGGCATAAGTTATGTCCAATCTTGAGGGACTGTATCTAAATAATAAAAGTCAAAGTGAAAATCCACAACAGAAGAACAAATAAACTATTTAGGAATGGTTCATGCATTTGCCACTATTGCTAAAGAAATCAGAGATAGTGAGAGAGAAATATATCAGCAAGAAAGTCCAGCAGTGCTGTAACTGGTCCAGAAAAGCCTTTTGATTTTAACTTGAGATCTTAGAGCTGTAAGAGCTGAAACATCCTTGTTTGAAAAGGGCATGATGTTCATGGAATCCATTTATTTGAAATGTAAAAGTAGTCTATTGACAATGGCTTCAGATTTATTACCACAGTGGAAGAAAATGAGCATATTTTTTATTTTGCTATGTTCTATCTAATGAGCAGAAACAAAACAGAAAGGATGAATTGTAAGGCCGTTATATTTCAGTCCTTGTGAAAGAAGTGTTGATGACCAATATAACCACCAGCTACTCAAAAAGTTGTCTTGATTCATTGTAATACTAAGAATAAAAATTTGCACATAGTGTGTATTTAGTTTGATTTGTGTCCTGCCTACTTTCAGATAGAATGTGTGGTGGTAAAAAATCAATCACTGTATTTCTTAACCCATGTTGGATTGCAAGGTCCAGAAAACCCCAGCTACAATGGTTTAGGCACAAAAGGGAATTTATCGGCCCTGGTAGTGGGAGTCCTGAGGTAAAACACACATCTAACACAACTGGTTCCAAAGATTTCAAGAAGTCTTCGGTTTCCCTGTCTTCACATCTCAGGTCTGCTTTGCTTTGGGTTGGTTCCTTTGCCAGGCACTGTTTCCTGTGGAGCAAAATGGCAGCCAGAAGCCCTAGTTTTTCATCCCATATTCTTGGGCATTCTAGTGGAAGATTAGCACCCTCTTCACAGTCATGTTAGTGAAAGCATTTAAATGTGCTTTGATAGGCCAGACTTATGTTATATCATTAATTGTGATTGGAGCAACAGAGTACAGTGGCCTGGCCTGTGTCATGGTCCCACCCTTGGCTCTAAAAGACCGGGATTAATCCCCTCTAACCCACATGGACTGAGAATGGGGAAAAGGAAAGAACCAAGAAATAGTGACATTCTATTACCACAAAAGGGGGTAAATAGACTTCAGGCTGTTGAATACTACAGATGTCTACCACATCCACAGTACGATAAAATTGAATCATTGACAAATACTGAAAAGTAAAAGTCTCATATAAAGGTCATAGTATTCTTGCAGGGTATGGAGGGAAGGAAGCAGGGATGGTATGTCACAGAAAACCAGACTGAGAACACTACAGTGATCAAGTGTAATACTTTGTTCTGAGTTTTCTGGAAGTTGGGGCAAGGAGAGACACTCAGTGATCATGTGACTCTCCTAATCTAATGAGAAGAAGCTCTCAGCTTGTTGGTTGATACAGATTCTTTCCTGGCTCTGAATTCTGAGGATAATTTGTTTCCAGAGCCTTCAAATAAGAAATACTCAACAACATAATGAGGTACCATGTTTTCATGGTAAGCAAGATGTCAAATAGAGCAAGATTCCGTTTTGCTCAAGGAAAGCAAGGACAGAATTACACTAGAGCTGTCAAGTCAATTATTCAAGAGGCTAGTGTGACAACAGGGTCCAACTATGTAACTTGATGAAGGACTCAGAGGTAGAAAACCTGCAGTGAAATGTTAGCTCTACCACTTATGAGCTCAGCCCCCTTAGCTAAGTCCCTCTCATCCTCTAAGCCTGCATTTTAATAATAAAGAAGGAGTAATAATATCTATATTTTTTACTATATATGATAATTAAATTAAGTAACATAGGAAAGTCCTTTTAACTCTTCTACTTATATTTCTAGATATATAAAGTATTTTTATCAGGCCAACAATACTCTAGAATCTTCTTGATAAAGTCAGGTGACATTATATATATTTTATAATTGATTACATAAAATGTTCAGTACTAAAAGGTTATTTTCAGTTTTCATGGAAGCTCTAATAAAAGCCTTTTTTACTAACCCTTTTTCATTATTTTGCTCTGAAACTTCCTATGTTTCAAATAAGTGAGGTGTCACCAACAAAAGAAACAGTTTTTGTGAAGTATTTTGAGGTAGTGACCATAACCCTGAGTAAATCTTTGTAGACATTATTATTGCCAATACATTCGTTCCTCCCACCTTACCTCTACCAATCGCTACAATTTATTGAGCATTTAGTATTGGCCAGACACGAAATGAGACATTTTTGCATACATTGAAAACAAAATCCCTGGAGTATGAATGAGGAGAAGGTTTTTTTTTTTTTTCAAACACCCCTCACAAGTGATAAAATATTAGCCTAACCACTCCTCTCTGACTCTGTGTCTCCAGGCGGAGAAGGATATGACTACACATCGTAAAGGCTTCCTTCTAGACTTCAGCTCTTACTTTGCCAGGTTTTGTTTAATGGTGAAAAGGTTGCTTCTCATATTTGTGGTATACTACTATAAGCACTGTTACCCTGGTTCTGAATTGGTACTTCTTTTTTTTTTTAAGATTTTATTTATTTGAGAGATAGAGAGCACAAGCGGTAGGAGCAGCAGAGGGAAACGGGAAAGCCAGTTCCCCTCACTGAGCAGGGAGCCCAACATGGGGCTCGATCCCAGGACCCTGAGACCCTGAGATCATGACCTGAGTGGAAGGCAGACACTTAACTGATCGAGACAGCCAGGCATCTAGTACTTTTTTCAATAGTGTTCTCTTTGGCAGTTTAATAGATGCATTGCCATTTTTCCCTCCAACGAAACTTCCAGAAGAGAGAGCATGTCTTCAACAATTAATGGAAATTTGTGGGATATGTTTTCCTTGTGCATAATAGTAAAGGCCCAATAAGTTTGTGTTACTGTCTTAAACTAGTGGATGGTATTGTGTTTCCAAGGGAAAATTCATTTCTTTTTTTTTTCTTTTCTAATTTTAATTAATTATTTTAATTATTTTTAATTAACTATATTCAATTAGTTTAATAAAATTAAAATTTTATTTAATATATTGAGGTATAATGAATACAACATTATTTCTTAAGTTCCCTAATAGTTCATCAGTTTTCAACAGTTAAGATCATAGTTAATATACTAAAATGGCATCTAGCAGTAGCTTTCAGCTTTGAATACATGTTATAAACACTGGGGGGCTTTAAAAAATATCAGTGCCTGAGGGGCGCCTGGGTGGCTCAGTTGATTAAGCAACTGCCTTTGGCTCAGGTCACTATCCCAATGTCCTGGGATCAAGACCTGTGTCAGGCTCCTCGCTCAGCAGGGAGCCTGATTCTCCCTTTCCTTCTTCCTCTCCCTCTGTCTACTACTACGCTTGCTTGTGCTCTCCCTGTGTCAAATAAAGAAATAAAATCTTAAAAAAAAAAAACAATCAATGTCTGAATCCCACCACTACAGATTCTGGAAAAATTGGCCCAGGGAGCAGCCTGGAAACTGGGATATTTTTTTTTCCTAAAGCTCTCCCAGATAATTCTAACACGTAGTCAAAATTGAGATTTACTGGCCGATCTGGTATTATCAGTGAGGCAGGGTATCACACACTTGAAGATAAGATGTTTCAATCAGTATGAGGTGGTGGATGAATTATTGGAAAAAGTCAGCAAGCTTGACCAGTCAGGCCCCAACCAACATTTACAAGATATGGGAAACCAGTAGTATACAAAATGGCTGGTTGTAAGAAGGATTTTTGACTTATGTATGTTATTTGGAGGACTTATCAACTGAGGAAAAATAGAAATGTGTGTCGTCTTCAATGGAAAAAGCTACGTGAGTCTTTCTTTTCTTCTCCAACCATCCCCCACCACCACCACCTCACTGCCCCGTTTTTTTAAATTGTCAAAATCAAGAGCAGACACCTGGGAAAGCTGATCTGTATTTGCGCCCACCCCCCTTTGTGGGGCACTAAATTTTTTTTTTCTAATTTGGAGGATTTTGGACATGGTTTATAATATCATTATATCCTGCAGGGTCTATTTTAATTGATAGAACCAATAGATACAAGAAATCTTTACCAAAATGAGAAACCAACTCTGGGAATTTCTTTGCTTTCTTAGATAAACTCCATAACACATGGTCCTGTCCTGGCATGCTTGGGAAATTATGCCCAGTATGTCTCTTTGTTGGCTTTTTAAACCAGCTTTTTTGATTTATTGCAAATTTTTCTCTGTAAAGCTATATTGATTCTGCATGGCAAAGATAAACTCGAGTCCAGAAAATGAAAAGAAAATGTTTGTGTGGTTGAGGTGCATACTTCAGCATTCCTGACTGGGGGGCGAGACCCAGAGGTACAGCGGTTCAGCTTCTGTGAGTTGAGAGGTTTTCATCTCCACCATGAAGCTTGTAAGGCCTGGTCTACAGAGGTCTGACTTTAAGGCTCTTTCTTCTATCTGCTCCTGACTTCTTGGATCAAATTTTGAGGTTAAGTGTACAAATAATATGAAAGGAAGTAATGCTTAGGGGTAATGTTTGCAGGGAAAACCAGGGAGGGGACTTTTTGCTAAAGTTTTTTTTGAAAAGCTACTCTACTTCTATAGATTGATATAGCAACCAAGATAAGGGGTTTTCACTAATTTTTTTTTTCAATTTTATAGTGACCACAAAAATGTATTTCACACTCTGAAGAAGAGAAAAAATATTCAAACTAGTCATAGTGTTATACTATTTTGTTTGTTTCCCTTTCTATTTCACAGTAGGATGAACGAAAATGAAGATGTTTGGAAAATTAAAAACGTAGTGAAATTAATTTGCTCCATGCCAGCATTTAGGGATTAAAAAAAATAGGAAAGAGCACTAATCATAATAGTCACTGATTATCTAAAGATTTAAGAGATTTTTATTTTCTGGTATTGATTTTCCTATTGGTAAGAGTCCTTAATATTTTGTTTTCTCACATTTCAACCTTTATCATCACTGTTAAATAATCTGTTGGGGGTGTGTATGGGGATGTGTGTGTGTGTGTGTGTGTGTGTGTAAAAGCAATTTAGAAATGCAGTAATAAGTGTTCTCATAATATAATTACCCTTTGATTCAAAAGGGAAATCTGATTAAACTACAGCATACAGGGAAGAAATTTTGGCTGTCAATAATAGAAACCAATTTTGGCCAGTTTCAGCAAAAACCAAGCCTCATTGCACGGATATTGGGGCTATTTCGCAGCTCCGACTGGCTGAGACATGTCACTGTATCAGGCTGCTTTTAAAATGACCCTCAATCACCCCTGACTCCTGATATTTATTCCATGTCTTATCCCCTCCCCAGGAGTGTAGGCTGAATCTAGTGACTTCTAACAAACAGAACTCAGCCAAAGTGATGGGATGTCTCTTCCAAGACTAAGTTTAAAAAGACTGTGTCTTCCATCTTGTTCTTTCTCTTTCCACTCTGATGAAGGCAGATGCCACATTGTGCACTGTCCTATGATCAGCTTACCTGACAAGGAGTTGAGGGCAACAGCCTCTGGCCCGCAGCTCAAGAGGAGCCAAGGTTCTTGATTTAACTCTTGGCAAGAACAGAATCCTGCTGTCGGCCATGAGAGCCTGGAAAACACCCTTCCCTAGGTGAGACGTCAGATGAGACCGTAGCTTTGGTCAGTGCCTGCATTGTAATTTTGTCAGAGACCTGGGGACACAGGATCTCGTTAAGTCGTGTCCAGACTCCTGACTCATAGAAATTGTGGGAAAACAAATGTTCTTCATTAATTTAGTTCTGAGTTAAATTTGTTACACAGAGATAGATAACTGAGATTGTCTTCAAGAAACTGACAGAGCACTGGGGGAATCCGTCAAAGGCGCTTCTCTGCACCTTGATTCCCTTTTACTTTGATTCCCTTTTTACTTTGTCTGTCTCATTCATCTCTCTTGTTACCAAGCCACTGTTTCTGCTCCTCAATACCACGGACATCTATGGCTCCTATATACCAGCTCTCAGTTTCTGTCATACAGAGGGAAATTAATGTATTTTTAGGTATATTTCCAAACCTCTAATGCCAGGAAGTGAGTTGGCTGACCTTCCCAGAGGCCCACATTTGAGTCAATTGTCAATGCCCAGGGGGGAAGCATAAAAGGAAGAGACTGTGACTGATTTGCTGCTTCAAGTACACTGACATAGCAGTATTCGGGGTAATTATGAAGACTGGGGATGGTAGTTAGATTTGCAATTTGTTTCAATAGTTTGTTCACTTTAGTCTATGGTTTATACAATTTGAATGACTACTATATATTAGTAGTGCATTTGAATTATTAAACTAATATATGCCATCACTCTAAAAAGTATAGGTAGAAAAGTAAAAGGTCTCTAGAAAGACTTTCCACCTAGAAAATGCATCATATGAAACTTGAGATTTGTGCAAGGTACATGCTGAGAAGTAGAAAGTAATAGATACTGACATTCTTGATTATTCAGGAAGGATATGGTTTGACATTTAAGGCCAACTGAAGCTTCTTACCCCGATTGTATCGCAAGCTCCTTTGGGCCTCCACTCTCTGTTTATTATCCTACATGTGTGGAAAAACATGTGTAGATACAATTCTGGCAAAGGAAGGGGGTGTAAATCCTACTAACATCAGTTGGTTGTACCAGGGCAAAGAGTGTTTATTAAGCTACAGGATTTACTGAGCTGCTCTGTGTAACCGTGACAACTGACAAGGTCCCTCTGGAACGGCCCATGCGTCAACATTGACTGTAATCAAACAACGAAGACAAAACAGGGTGGCTTTGCCGCTGTCTCACTGGGATCCAAACAGAACAAATGGTGGAAGGTTGTGTTATAGTTTGGCCATCAGACTTGCTTTGGATTTCAAAAGCGTTTTGTAAAAATTAGTGTACTAGGAGTATCCGGGATAGAGTGAAGAAAGCATCCTGGGAAATGGCCAAGGTGCTAAAATAATGCACTCAGAAGGCTGATGGGCGGTTAGCATGTACACGGGTTGTACCATGGAATCAGAGACAGGAATGGCCAAAGGTGGGGGCACATGCTATCCACGTACCGTAGAGCACTGGAATTTTGAATCACACTACTTGGATTCAAATCCTGCTTTTGCCAAGCACAAGAGATACTGAACACATAATGTATTTATACTCCATGCCTTTGTTTCTTCATCTTTGAAACAGGGGAAAATTAAGAGCACCTACCTTTCTTGTCTTGTTGTAAGCACGAGATAATTCATATAAAGAGTCTGGCACATTGCCTAGCACATAGCAAGCAACCAAATGGTTATGATGATTATGTACCTTTTTTTTTAAGTTTACTGAATTATTTTTAAGTAACTCTACACCCCAACATGGGGCTCAAACGCAGGACCTCGAGATCATAAGGCACGTGCTCCTCTGATTGTGCCAGCCAGGTGCCCCTATTACAAATTTTTTGACACTAGTTATTTACTCTTTCAACCTCAGAGTCCTCATTTGTCAAATAGGGAAATGATTTTAGCAGTGACACATATAAAGTTCTGTGTGTGACCCAGCACATGGCATTGCACACTCACCCAATCTAATCCTTTTTTTTGTAACTTTCTGGGAATGAGAAGGGCAAATGAGTTGGTAGGCCCTTTGTCATCATCTAGGATCACAGTTGTAAACACATTTTGGTTTATTAGTTTCCGAGGGCTGCCGAATAAGATCGCCACAAACTTGATGGCTTAAAACAACAGAAATTTGTTCTCTCCCAGGTTTTGAGACCAGAAATCCAAAGTCACATGATCCCTCTATGGGCTCTCAGGGAGCCTTTTTCCTTGGCTGTCTCAGCTTCTGGTGGTTCCTGGTGCCCTGTGATGTGTGGCAGCAGGGCCTCAATCTCTGTTTCTGTCTTGACATGACCTTTCTTCTTCCCCAGTACATGGCTGGCTCCCAATCTCTCCTTCCTTTCCTTTAGGAGGACACCACTCATTGGATTTAAGTTCAGCCTACATCCAGGATGATTTTTTCTGGAGATCACAAACTAACTACATTTGTAAAGACCCTGGGTTTTTGTTTTTGTTTTTGTTTTTTGGGTTTTTTTTTTTAATTTTTTATTTTTTATAAACATATATTTTTTATCCCCAGGGGTACAGGTCTGTGAATCGCCAGGTTTACACACTTCACAGCACTCACCAAAGCACATACCCTCCCCAGTGTCCATAACCCCGCCCCCCTTCTCCCAACCCCCTTCCCCCCAGCAGCCCTCAGTTTGTTTTTGTTTTTTTAAGATTTTGTTTATTTACTTGACAGAGATCACAAGTAGGCAGAGAAGCAGGCAGAGAGAGAGGGGGAAGCAGACTCCCCGCTGAGCAGAGACCCCCCCCCCTCCATGCGGGGCTCTATTCCAGGACCCATGAATCATGACCTGAGCCAAAGGCAGAGGATTTAACCCACTGAGCCACCCAGACACCCCTGTAAAGATCCTATTTTCAAATAAAGTCACATTCTGAGGTTCTAGATGTGTGGGGGCCACTGTTCAACCCACTAAAGGGGTGGTGTTTCCAAATACCTTCAACTCCTTCATACCACTTACCTGATTCTTCAACCGATTCACTCAACTGTCATTAGGGAGTATGTACTATGTATCATCAGATCCTGGGATGCAAAGGTGGTTCCTTGAAAAAGCTCACAATATTTTGAGGACGCACACAGGACAGGTTCTAAGGGACTATAGTAACAGAGAGAGAAAAATGGTCTTTTATCTGTAAGTGATTGGAGTAGACTCCCTAAAGGAAGGAAAACCTATAGTTCTTTACTCATCTACTCAAAGCACAGGTGCCAAATCAAGGTACACAGCGAGAAAGGAGAAATGGGTGAGGTGAGACAGATGGTTCTTGCCCTCTGGATTGAAACAGAACTAGGCAACTTCCCTGAGTGCCAAACCAACTTGCTTCAAATAGGATTGCATCCAACGTTCAAGGCAAATGAATATCAGGGTCTAACAAATTAGAACCCTGGATTACAACATTTAATTTAAAATAAAGTACTTACTTTCAGTCTTCTATCTATAAGAAATATAGTTTAATTTAAAATGGAGAAAGTGTACTACAAAATGAAATGGATATACTTATGATCATTAATTCACTGGAACAAAATATCACTGATTTATTTCATTGGTTACGGATTGTCATATGCAGTGATGTTCAAGCTCCTTTTATCATTATGTTTGTTTTAAGGGGATGTTTTTATCAATCTAATTTCATACGTATAATAGTTTAAAATACTTCCCTGCAGCTAAGTGGTAACTGAAAGCTAGATGTTAACTTGTCATTGCACCTTGTTTTGTGAGAATAACTCTGGAGGTGCAAGAACACTTATTTTCAGCACTTGGAATGTGACAAATGTGTTATCTCTAGACTTCGTGAAATTCACCTCCACCTCCTTCCATCCCACCTAAATTCTTGGTGAGTGTAGGTGTTATGTTTTCTATGATAGAGGCTTTGTCTTCAGACAGTAAATCACACGTGTAAGGTATGTCACAAGGTTTCAATTCTATTTCTACAACAACTTCCGCTGGCAGGTGCTGGCTTAAGCTCCATCACCCCGGAATCAGACTCTGAAGCAATACCGAAGATGCCTTCACTTTTAGAAAGCCCTGGTATCTACTAGTGAATTATTATTCATTCTGAGGTGGTTAAACAGAGGGGACTCACTTGAATGAACGTGTGAAGTAGGTAAACATGTTCATTATCCTCTTACTTTTCTTTGCTAGATACTTGGTGTCTGAATAGACAAATAGAACACAAAGATTTTTGAGGTGGTTTATAAATATTTGATATATTTAAGACTTGATATATTTGAAACTTGAGTTAACATCTTACGGCGTGAAGGATTAGAAAGGGGTATGGAACCAATATGGCTGCCATGAAAAGAAATGCAACGATGACGTCTCACATCTCACTGCTTCCAAAAGCAAGCAGAGTTTACCACACCTGTTCCTCAAAGCCCAATTTTACCTATCCAACTTTAGGTCATCACCATCTTTAAGAATGTGATCTTGAAGATGTGATCAAAGACATGGAAGACATCAGAAGAATGCAGAATACAATTTACAAATATTTTCAGCGGATTTTTATAGAGTCACATCTCCCTTCCCTAGGAACCAAGCTCATTCTCCTGCTGTCCTTTGGCTCAGACTCACCCTTTTTTGGGTTGGAGTGGGGTAGCAGCTGGACTGGCCATTCTACTTCTCCCCTGCCATACCAGGCTAGCTCTTCAATGTCTTCTTCCATGCTGTCACTCTGCAGACAGACCCACTGATTCTTCTTAAGTTGTGGGACTTGTCTGTCAATCACTATGAGAAAACATTATGTGGAAACAATAGCAGGGGCTTACAGAAATAACAATAGGGCCTTTACAAAGCTTAACTCTTAAGGCCCTCATGCCTTCGCAGGGAGGGTTATAGGGACCCTGTCTTTCAATGGCTGGCTGCCTGTTTTATTTTTTTTTCTCTTTCAAGTTGGATCTCTTCTGATTAACTTGTTGGTTGAATTCTTTCTCCTTTCTAGGAAAATCTCAGAGTGTTTTGAAAGTTATCCTGGGAGTAGATTTATCTCAAGCAGGTAATTTGCATCCTTGAGCTCCTGTGGACCGTGACAGCCCAGACCTGGGTACTTTCTCACTACACAGATTCCCTAATCTTTTCCCTAAGAAACAGGTAAGTGTCATGAATTTCTTATGAAAGGAAGTCAGTGATTTTTAAGAACCTTGTGAGGGCATTAGTAAAGGGAGTATCATTAAGGAGAGGGTTCGTTCATTCAAAAAACACGTAAGGCTAGCCTACTATGAGTGAGAGAATGCAAACTGAGAAGAGACAGATGATTAAAAAGGAAACGGCCCTTTAGGAATTCACAACCGGGATTTTCATTGTTTTCCTATCTTTTGGGTCTTACATTCTTTTCTCACCTGACTTCACTGTGTTGCAGTCCAAATATTCCTTCAGCTTTATGGGATTATTTTGAGTTTTAAAAGAAGTTGCTTGTCACTCTGCATTTCAGAGCTTTTCTCCTCACTGCTTACACTCTTTTTCCTCCATAACGCACCTATCCAGGGCGGGCAGCTTTAGCAATAAAAACGTTAGGTCTGAATTTCAGATGAACAGCAAATGATTTTTAAATTTTTTAATGTTCCTGATGTTACTATAAAAAAATATCATTGTTTATCTAATGCTAAGTAAACTAGACATCCTGTTTTTTCAACTTGAACCTTACCCTTACTCCAGCCCATCTCTCTAAACTGTTAGCCCTCAAACTTAGTGATAGCCACAGATTTAGAGAGCATCTTCTTTATTCTGTAATCCTGGTCATGGAGATAAATGCTAAAGGCTCCATAGGAAGCCACTCCCTGCCAGGCAGCACCTACTTGCTCTCCTCTGACGTTGGCCCTTTCAGCGGAATGGGACACTTCAGGCACTGTGAGCCTCATACAATATGTGTCTCGTCTGGAGAATGTTTGCTTTGTCCCCTATCTCTAACCTATTTGTATTTTTTATTTCTTTCTCTTTTTTTCTTTTTTTTTTTCCTCCCTTCAAGAAAACAAGTCCTGTGGGCTTCATTTGTCTATCGCCTGTCCTGGCTTGGGGTTCGTCCTTTGCTTCTGAGATGAAACCAAACCTAAATTTTAACCTCCTCTAAAAAGCAAAGAAGAAAACCAGAAATGAACAACTGTGCTAGACGTCACCTCCATTGTTTCACCTGCTCGTAGTCTGGTAGGATTTAGAAGGGGTGCAGCCTGGAGAAATGGATTTCAGATTAGCTCCTGTCTGAGAGCTGGCTGCTCTGAGCTCAACCGATACCACAGTTACGGGGCACCTGGGTGGCTCAGTCTGTTAAGCGTCTACCTTCTGCTCGGGTCATGATCCCCGGGTCCTGGGATTGAGACCCACATTGGGGGTCACTGCTCTGTTGGGGGGGCCTGCTTCTCCCTCTCCCACTCCCCCTGCTTGTGTCCCCTCTCCCATTGTTCTCTCTCTCTATCAAATAAATACATAATATCTTGAAAAAAAAAAAAAAACAGAGACCACAGTTATCATCAGACTGGTAAACACCAAATGTGTAATTTATTTAATTCAAGACTTTTATAGGTATATGATTGTGCCAATGGATACCGTTTTTTGACCTCAACTTAACTGAATTGAAATACCTGATACCTGAAATCAGCAATTTCTAAAGTGGTTTAATGTGCAGCTGCTTTAAAATGTGCTTAGCAAAATGTCAGAACCTACTTTTGAAGAGAGCTATCTGCTTGGACACCATTTATTCTCACTCGTAACTTTTATACGATCACCTCTCTCCGAAGCAAACTGGTTTTCTGTAACATTTTAAAGAGATGTTATCCACAGAAAAAGCTGTACTATTTACAGTCATCATGACTGAGACAAGTAACAGACACTGAAACTTCCATGACACCCACCTCCAGTGTCCGTTGCTAAATTAATGAATCAAGGAGGCCATTAGACTGAGGTGGTTCTAATAGCTTAGCAGCCTCTGCAGCAAACCAAAACCTAAGCCTACAAATGCTTCAAGGTTAAGAAGTTGAAATCTAAGGACAACCAACCAGAGCCAACTAGGATTTTCCCAAATAAACACAATGGTTTAAGCTATAACTAATTTAATAATTTCTTTGTTTTGCTTCCGCCTCTTTTCTGTGTTATTTTTTTAAAGATTTTATTTATTTAAGAGAGCATTAGTAAGAGAGAGAGAGAGAGGAGGGGCAGAAAGAGAGGGAGAAAGAACCTGAAGCCCACTGCACGCTGAAGCGGAGCCCAACGCCAGGGCTCGATCCCATGACCGGGAGATGTGGACCTGAGCCAAAACCAAGAGTTGGATACCACCAAATGAGCCACGCAAGCACCCTCACCTCTTCCCTTAAAAGTCTAGCTCCTAGATTCTGGTGGTAGAGTACTCCTAACCACTTCAGGTCTGGTACTGCCCTGTTTGAATTGATTTTTGTCCAAATGAACTCTTAAAATTTTCAATATACTTGAGTTTAATGTTTTAACATTATAAAGAAGCCATTCATAGATCTGGAATTTGTATGCACACAGATTTGGACGTAGACCAGATTATTATTCCCCAAGAGCCGAATCTAAAATTGGATGTCCATTTGTACCACTGGTATGTAAAGCCCACTTTTCACAGAAACACACAAATGTTTCTGAAATCTGCATGTACCTCCTTAGGGGTCAAGGGAGAGTGCCGGGGACTTGCAAACAGCATATGAGCCTGTTGAGGCCCATCAGTAAATCAGAGGCTAGGAACACTCTAGGGCCTGAGACCCGAGGCCTCAGCAGGAGGCCATTAGACTTAATAATCCTGGTTAAGAAACGTCCCTGTGTGCCTGTCCTCTGCCTGCATGTCATCCCGGTTACTCAGGACCAGTCGCACTGACTTCTGAGTTATTCCTGATTTAGGCCTGGCTGGGGTGGTTCTGTCCTGTTTTGATTTTATCAGCTGGTTCTGGTGCTCTCATTACTTTGTTAATTAAATTTTTAGCTTATTTTAATCTCCTTTTAATAGTTCACATCTAACAGTTGGGGAAGAGGAAGTAGCACCTCAGAGACTAGCGTCTGCCCCAAAGGTGGCTCCAGAGCCTTCCTTCCTGTGCTGCAAATTATATCCTCTTGCCAGGCCTGCTGGAGAACCTGAAAGACGTGAGCTAAAAATAAGCATCCAGGTAGTTTAGGAAGACCTCTGAAATTACCCCTCTGGGGAGAAATGCAAATAGCCCTAGGGCCTCTGGGAATTGCCAGAAAAAGAAGAGCCCCTGAGGCCGCTCGCTGTCCGAAGGTGAGAACTCACCCCTCTTTTGTCCTGTGTGTGTGTCAAAGTGTACTTTCCACATTAATTATCATTTGGGATATAATAACTCCTTCTGTGGTCTCTTTGGACACAGGACAGACCCTGAAAGGAATCTTTCCAGATGTTATTATCTGTGTGGTCACCTATTCTTGCTCCTTTGTACGATGTTAATGTGGCTACATTCCTGAACACTGGCCCTTTTAGGTAAATGGAAAACTCAGAAAAAGCCAGCTCTTTGTTTATTCAATCTGGCTCAGTCCCTTAAGGAACTCAGTTCTGTTAAACTTTTACAAATATTTTTGCCTTGTTGTCATTAGTGTTTTGTTTTTTGATTTTTTTTTTTCTTCCTCTTGGGTTTTGGCTAGGGGTTTTAAATGTTCATGCCCTCAAATCTATGTTCCTTATTAGGATATATTTCCACAGCAGAGTTTCTGGCACTTTTGCTTGAAAACAATCCACTATGAATACAAATTTTAAAATATACAACCAAGATTTCAAACAGTGTAAATAGCTGTACTGGTCCAGACCAGCAGAGCATCTCACGTCCTTCAGCAGTAGGACAACAGCTGACAGAATCAGGGACACGCTTCTTTGATCTCTACCATACGCACACACCATGCTCCGTGGGAGACCCTAAGCATCCTTCTTTTTCTCTTCTCCCTCTTTCCTGAAAAAGTCAGTCCTAAAGAAGTGAAGCAGAATTGAGCAGTGAGTTTCTGGGCAGGGTTGTGGAGACGGGGGAGGTTGTGGGGACGGGGGAATGCAGAGCTCAAGTGAAGAGACAAGAACATATATCTACCTTCACTATATACTTATAATTCTTGCTCATGGTCCACGGGTGTGGCAGAATATTTTGTATTCTTAACAAAAAGTTAATTATTGAATGAAAAGTCTTTGTTATTTAGGATGCTATGGGTTATAAGGGATAATAACAAGTTAAAGTAGCTTAAACAGAAAAAAAAAAAAGGAACTCACTGGAAGGCTTTTGGGGTATCTCACATAATCTAACGAAAAGGTGAATGACCAAGTCACAAGAAGGGCTAGAAGGCAGCAGAGCCTAGAACAACCCAGTTCAGGAACTTAAATGTCCCTGGGTGTTGTCCATGCCTTTCACTTCTGTTTCTCTTTGTGTTTTCTCTTTCTCTAGAATGGTCTTCTTCACAGGGTAGGAGAAAATTGCCACGATTTCAAGATTTTACTTGCAACACATACGACTGCAGGAGAGAAGCTACCTTGATTTCCAGTGTTTCCAAGTCCAGAAATGCCATTGAATAGATTCACTGGCCAGGCTTAGGCACTGAGTCATGGCTACTCCTGGATGGAAGTGAGAGAATAAGGACATGAGGGAGTATTCGAGGGATTTCCCAGAATAGAGATGCTATGTTATAACCCCTGAGTATCTAGAAGGTAGACCTTCCTACTTCTCTCCATCTCTTAGGGGTATATGTTGTCGGTTCTGCTTTAAACTTATCCTGACTTAGAACCGTTCTCTGTAATAACTCTACCCTCAACTCCAATGGTGAACTCAAGAAAATGACATTTATCAGAAGTGAGAATGCCTCAGTATGTTGCCTTCTGTGTTACATGAACTCCGTAAGAGATTGTCAAAAGTGGGATGCCCAAGTACAAGCATATTTTTAATGAATAAATTTGACCAGATATTTTCCAAAAAGATTGTAACTAATTGTACTTCCATGAACAAAGTGTCAGAAAATGCCATTTCTCTATACACTTATGGGCACTGGACATCATTAATCTTTTTAATATTCATCAGTCTGATAGGTCATAAATGGCATATTGTTTTGTTTGCATTTTCCTGACTACTAATAAGACTGTACATCTTTTATAATTGTGATCTACCTTCCTTTGTTCTCAAATAAATTGCCTGTTCCTATGTTTTTCCTTTTCTTCTCTTGTTTGCACCTTGCAGGATATTAATTTGTGTGAAGATATTAATTTAACTCATTACATTTTAATTTTTATTTACTATACTTATTATTATTATGAATCTCTTATTGGTTACATGTCACTATTTTTTTTTACCCATCATTCATAGCAGCTTTGTTTAAGAAACTTCTCACAAAAACAACATACACATATGGTCATATGTATTAATCTTTTCCTTTATGGATGCTTATTTTCCTAACTTATTTAAGAAAGTTTTTCTACCCATTTTTTTTTTTAAGATTTTATTTATTTATCAGAGAGAGAGGGGGAGAGAGCAAGCACAGGCAGACAGAATGGCAGGCAGAGGCAGAGGGAGAAGCAGGCTCCCTGCCGAGCAAGGAGCCTGATGTGGGACTCGATCCCAGAACGCTGGGATCATGACCTGAGCCGAAGGCAGCTGCTTAACCAACTGAGCCACCCAGGCGTCCCTTTCTACCCATTTTAACTCTTATAGTTCTACACACTTCCTAACTCTTCTTTGGCTGATTTTTATTTTTATAATGTAGTCCACATGGATTTGATTTTGTACATGATGTAGTGGTCTAACTTTTAGCTAGAAAGCCAGTATTCAGGGTATATAAAATAAGTAAATCCCCACCTTTCCAAACATAACCTCAGAGGAGTACACAGTTGATGTTAACCTTGGACTTTTCCCTAAGCACATAGAATTCTTTGAGATGTGTGTGTGTTTACATATACACACACACATATGCATACACAAATAAACACTATATAGAGAGCAAGGTCAGTTTTTATTTTATTCTCCTGCAGTTTGCTTTCTTTGCTTAAAATTCTGGGAAGGAACTCCAGACTACTGGTATATGGGGCTCTAGCTCATTCCTTCGGAAGACACGATAGGGATCTATATTAACAATTGACAAACCTGGTGCATTAAGGCATGACCAATGAATGAATGAACTGCTCCCAGCTGAAGTCCCTAGGGTAAAATCTTCAGCTGCCCCAGCCCTCCAAGCCCTGCATAGTCAAATCTCCACAAAGTACTGTATTCAACTCTCCTAGAGAGTTGAAGTATCCACCTCTATCTTCAAGAAGGGTAACCTTCTCGTGTGCCTCCTTCAATCAGTTCCCTCCACAGAAGCTCCACATTCTGAGCCAGCTTTCTTAATGAGTTGCGGGTCTGGTTTCTCCATTCACTATTTTGCACAGAAAAGGGGTGTGGAAAGCACCACTGTCCTCCTGCTGACCCTTTTGATTCTTTTTACTCTATGGGGGTTTTGACGATGGATATAGTTAAAAATAACTGAAGACTCCTGCAATATTTCTTGATCTCTCATCAATCTTTGATTCCATAGGCGGGTACCATTTAGCCAAGACATATGATTTTGATATTGATTCAAGGTTTATCCTTCAGAGCTTTTACTGCCACAGAATCTCAACTGGGGTTCATTTACTCTTCAAATATTGTACTAAACCATACTTTACTAAGCATGGTTACCAAACGTGGTAAGTGCTGTGGATATACTGCTGAGCCAAAAGAGTCACCAAGCTGGGTAGTTATGGACTTCTTTGAGTCACTTAGGCTACATCACCAAAGGGGCTTAATTCCTAACCTAGTCTTAATCTGTCAATCAGGAATTTTATAAACTGCTCCAAGGAGGTCACATGGGCCCTCTCTGTCCCTCCCCTCCACCAAAGGAAGATGAGGTAATCCGCCCAATAAGACAGCCTGCCTTACCCCTAAGGGAAAGTGACTTGCTGGAAACAATCTTTTCTTTTCTTTTGCTAATAACGTCTTGTCCCACCCTCCTTCTATAAAAAGCTTCCACTTTTGCTCAACTCCTAAGAGCCTCTCCCTACTTGCTTCTGGTTAATGAGTCTCTTAATAAAGCCAATTAGATCTACTAGGTTGAATTTTGTTGTTGTTGTTGCTTTTAACAATACTAGGAATAAAAAGTTACCTGATAGTCATGTGATTTTGAAGAGTTTTACTGCTGAAAAGTTATTAACTGATCATTCATTCTGTAACTGAGCATTACATTTCTGAGCATAGTATCCTATAGACAAAACCTGAGGATCCAAGGACTCAGCTAGGGGGTTAAAAACAAAACAAAACAAAACAAAACTGAACAGAACAGACATAACTCCCTGCCTCTAAGAAGCTTATATTCTTCACAATCTACATGGATGATCATATTGTTCACAAGGTAAATTCTTTCATGGACTTTGGGTGGCTCAGGTCATGATCCCATGATCCTGGGATCCGGTCTCATCAGGCTCCTTGCTCAGCAGGGAGCCTGCTCCTTCTTCTTCCTGCCTCTCCTGCTGCTTGTGCTCGCTAGCTCTCTCTCTGACAAATAAATAAATACGATCTTTAAATAAATAAGTAAAGGTAAATTCTTTCAGCTCACAGAAGTTGCATTTTGTTCCCGATATATAAGTCTATCACAACACAGTGCTCATAATCAAAGCCCAAAGAAAGTACAGTTATCCCATTAAACGTTTGTCTGTCAAGATTACCTCTTTACAGTTTCTTGATCTAGGTCAGAGATAGGCAAAATTTGGCCAAGTACATTACCTCCTGCTTTGTAAATAAAGTTTTATTGGAACATAGTCAGGCCCATGTTGTCTATGGCTGCTTCTGTGCACAGATAAGGAATTGGGAAAAAAAAAATATATATATATATATATTTTTTTTTTTCATACAGTCAAAAGTATATACTATCAAGCTCTTTACAAAAAAAAAAAAAAAAGTTTGCCTATTTGCCTATCACTGATCTAGATTTCTGGGGCTTCAAGTATAGTATTATTGAACATTTGACCAGATGTAAAGAAGCTTCTTGAGATATGTGGCCTCAGTTACAGATATTCTTATAGCTCTCCTAGAAAGGAAATAAGGGATAGAACTTCATAAAAATGGATCTTCACTTTCTAATTCTCATCTTAATACCAGAATACCCATTTCTCCAGTGCTTAGCAGGTGTAACTCTTAATGTGCACATCTGTCTGTCACTGCTTTGCTTAAAAGTCTTGGGTGACATCTCCCTTATTCTTTGGATAGCATTAATGTTTTTAAATGTAATCTACAAGGTATCTCAGGCTCTGACCTCACCTGCTGTCCAAGCCTTATCTTTGGTCTCTACCCTTATTCTCCCCAATAGGAGCACAGGTTCTGCTTTAGGCTCACGTCTTCATCCTTTGTAAATTTACCTCCTTAGTCTACAGAGCAACTGTAATGCTGCCCGGGCCCCACCCAGCTTAATTGCTACGCATCCTCAGACTCCTGACTAAAGATAGTGATGTGGGAAAGATTTCTTTGATTGTCCCGTTAACTAGGACTGACTTTCATAGGCCCTGTATTTTTCTTTCACAGTGATTTTTCAGAGTGGGAGGTAGGTTCTTCACTTTTACTGCTTACTTAAAGTCAGTCTCCCTCCAGATTCCGTAAAGTGTGGGACAGGTCTTTTCCTGTTTGTGGATTTATCTACAATGCTTAGCCATTACCTTACTAGTCAAGCCAAATTTGGAATGAATTTATGAATACCATAGAACACATATGTCAGACATTTAGCAGTGAACCTGTTCCCAGCTCTCACTGGAAGACTCAAATCAAAAACGCACACTATGTGTTAGGGCACCTGGCTGGCTTAGTAGGTTAAGGCTCTGACTCTTGGTTTTGGCTCAGGTCGTGATCTCAGGGTTGAGATGGAGCCCCAAGTCCAGCTCCCCTAAGCATGGAGTCTACTTGGGATTCTCTCCCTTTTTCCCCCTCTGCCCCTCTCCGTGCTCTCTCTTGCTCTTGCTTTCTCTCTCAAACAAACAAAATCTTTAGAAAACATGCACTACCCGAAGTGTGTTTCCTGAATGTTTTACCAAATTTTACAAAATTATGTTCTGTACTGTAAATTGATGAATTTATGGGAGTTTAACATTAATAAATTTTGTTTTCTTTTGATGACATCCTTTTTTTTTTTCTTTTAAGTTAGCAAAAGCAATATACTTTGTTGTGTTTCTTTTTCCCGGATGTCAAGAAGTTTAAGAGTAAATGCATTGCTTATTTACCACTGTGCTCTCCAAAACCAAATTCTTGGTTAAAAAGTTCTTCCTACTTTCTTTACATGGCTTATTAGGACTTTCATTTATTTTTTTAAAATCTGTTCAATATTTGCTTCATGTCAAAATGCCTTGACTTTGCATAATTAGATCTTGCTCCTATATAAGACTCCTAACTTTTCCCATTGGAATAAATGTAGAGAACTATATAAACAGCGCCTCTTTGACCATATCGGGACAAGTGGTAAGAGGGGAAGCTACAATCTGACTCAGGAAGTCTGAGCATCCTGATTTTAAAATTATATGACTGCCTGGGTTTGGAGAAGAGGGGACAAGGAAGAGCGATTCTTAAAGTCAATTTAAAAAAAAGAAAAAGCAGCAGAATAAACTAGAGTAGGTCATCCACTGCTCATGGGATTCACACAGCATATGAATACACTGCGTCAGCACCGGGGCAAAACGCAGCTTCCTGTGCCATCAGTTAGGGACGCAGCCTAACATGTAAGCAGTTTGAGAATGAGGACCTCCTGGGTCACTTCTTGCTTCTCTGGCAGGCTGGTTTTCAGGTCACTTAACCTGCCTTCCCAAGTATGGGAGCAAGGGGGTGGTGGGAGACAGGGGCAGGAGGTGACTTAAAACAGCTCATCTGTTTAGGAGCTGGGGGTGGGGGGAACTTAATCATAAGCTTGCACTTTCTTCAGATGATTAAACAATGAGTGTTTATGAAATCAAGAAAAATGTGTTTTCACCCCCAGAAGTTTCCTTTTCAAAGACGTCTCTGTGCATTCTGGCTAATTTAAAAAGGGCCCCATAGGGTGCTTATTTTTTTTTTACACATATATTGCCAAAGTAGTTCCTGTTTTGGTTTTAATGTGTTCCTTCTTTTTAGTGAGATGAAAGAGAACTTTCTTTACAAAAGACCTGTCTGCTGATCATGTTTGTTCGAATGAGCCTAAATAAAGCTTCTGTTAAGAGTTTAACTGTTCGGCTAAATCCTCTGGGCTAAATTATCTGGCGGATTTTTGTCCTTAGTTGGACTATGTAAGTGGAGTGCTCTTATTACCCTCTTTCTAACTTGAAATTCCTGCCTCCCCCAGGACTTCTCTGAAGTGAATGTCTTGAGGAAGGAGCTCTTTCTCTCAGTCCAGTTGACGTACTTTTTTTGCATAAAGATACAAGCGCTCTTGACTCATGGTCCCTACCAGGTCCAGGTTGCAAGGATGCTTTGTTTCTGCAAGGTAGAAAGCTATGAAAAGAACCATTCCTTGAGGGCTCTAAGGGTGTATCTCTGACTAGTTTTACAGTTTGAAATTGACTCATGCAATAACCAGTGCGGCCAGACATTAACAGCATGGAGACCAACCTTTGCGTCGGAAGGTCAACAGCCCAGTCAAAACTCAAAATTGGGGGGCGCCTGGGTGGCTCAGTGGGTTAAAGCCTCTGCCTTCGGCTCAGGTCATGGTCCCAGGGTCCTGGGATCGAGCCCCGCATCGGGCTGTCCGCTCCACGGAGAGCCTGCTTCCTCCTCTCTCCCTTTCTACCTGCCTTTCTGCCTACTTGTGATCTCTGTCTGTTAAATAAATAAATAAAATCTTTAAAAAAAAAAAAAAACCTCAAAATTGGTTTCCAGAAGACGGAAATGTTTTCCTACAGCGCACTGGATGAAAAGATTTAAAGAAAAGGCCTGTACTACAAAATATGCAAATATGGAACGCTTTCAACACAAGCACTAATGCCAATAAAGGAGCCTTGGCTTTCATATTCAATTAATTCAACCAAATCAAACTGCAAATATCATCTAAGCGGTAGATTGCTTCCTCTTCATTTAGGGAAAAACAAGTATTTACTAAACAAATGGATAAGAACACAAGATAATGAGAAGCCTCTTGGGTTATCTCCTTCAGAAAATAAATGCAATTTGACATGCAAATCTTAAACTTTTTTTTTTTTTTTTTTAATCCCCCCAGAGGACTTTCTCTTCTTGGCTAGAATATTCTTTTTAGGAATTTGGATCAGTCTAACTTGCTATGCCCCATAGATGAATACGTTCTAAGTTCCTTTTTCCAAGGGGAAGTGCAGGCTGAAGTACATCCAAACCCATGATAGTTTTCACCACCGTGCTGGGCATCTCGATGTAGGACCTCTATATTTATTTGTTTATTACACTTCCTTTTGCTGTTTGAATATTCCTTGGTTTTAGTTGACTATCTTGTGTCAAATGACTTCTGTGACATCACTTTGTACACATGAATGCTAATCTACTTTGAGATTTTAAATTCAAGGTCAAGTTACTGCTTTTCTTAGAAGTGAAAATAAAACCATAAACTATGCCAACTTTTGGTTAGATGATTATTTTACCAAGCTTCTGGAGTATTATCTTCTCTCTTGAGAGTAACATGTGGACATCATTATCTGTTCTGGCTTGCCTAATGTCTCAGAATCTGGGAAGAATGCATTTTACCCAGACTATAGAACTTCAGGGAAGCATGCAACGATTCACTTAAAACTTAGTTGATACTTAAAGGCCACTTTTACCTATTAGCTGGGTATCTTGACGTTTTTTTTTTTTAAGACACAAGTTTTTTAACTTGAGATAGTATATGCCTGGATAAAAGTTTCATTGGTTGTAAGCTATAGAATTTTGCCACGATTTTTTAAGCTTTTTTTTTTTTTTTTTTTTTAAGATTTTATCTATTTATTTGACAGAGAGAAAGAGATCACAAGTAGGCAGAGAGAGAAGGGGAAGCAGGCTCCCTGCTGAGCAGAGAGCCCATTGTGGGGCTCAATGCCAGGATACTGAGATCATGACCTGAGCCGGAGGCAGAGGCTTAACCTACTGAGTCACCCAGGTGCCCCAAGTTTATTTCTTTAAGTAATCTCTACACCCAAAGTGGGGCTCGACCTCACGACCCCGAGATTGTCACTACTTTTTAAAAGCAGTCTTTCTGAAACATTAGGATCTAGATAGCTGGGCCCTACCCCTGGAGTTTTTGATTTAGTGGGCCTGGAGCCAAAAGTTTACATTTCTGTCAACTTCCTGGGGCGATGCTGGGTTGATAATGGGGTGGGAACCATGAGACATCCCAAACCTCTGTCCTGTTAGTTCAAGGGGAAGGAGAGCCCTGTGTTCCATATTCAGAAGGTTAAAAAATACTATAGGCCGGGATGCAAACTTGTTAAGAAATTTGTAATGATTCTTTAAAATTCACAATTTTCTGAACTTGATTCTTATCATCTGTGTCTTTCCCTGTGACCACTGTTCAGCCTTAACACTGAAAAAGGTCTTTGGCAGCTGGGAAGATTCAGATAAACATCTAAGAAGACTGAACCCTGGTGGAGACAGAGTATATGGTGGTAACTTTACAAAGAGCAAAGTAAATGGAATCAGAGGGTTCTGTAAAAAGGAAGGAAACAAGGTCATGGAGGGAGGCCTGGCTTTGAGAAGTGGCCCTGGCGCTTAACAATACAAAGTTCAAGGAGAATTCCTGGAAGGCCAGTGATCAAGTTCCAGTGCCCCGCTGAGACGGACACAAAACCCTCCCTTCTAGCCGCCCTCCTGCTCCTTCCACCTGATGCCTAGTGGGCTCCTCTCAGTTGCTGGGGAAGGGGGACAGTGGGGCTGACTCCTCCCTGGTTCCTCCTGCCGGTTTAGGCCAAAGGAGAAGTGAGGTGCTTTGATAGTCTGACATAGAAGGCATTCTTGCTGCTTTCTCTTAACGGCCCCTGGGGATGACTTTCATTCCAGTGAAATTATTTTATTTGGCAGATGAATGTTTTAATATGTCCTTTGGTTCACTTTTTCAGGGAACCTTTTAATGAATGTCGTTCTATTTTCCTGGTATGTCAGCCATGAGAGGTCTCCTCAGAGGCCTCGAGTTTTGTTTGTTTTTTCTTCCTACTGTCCCTACTCATCTCAAAATGGTCTTGTAAACTTCATAGGGCTTACTTTCTCACAGTCCCATTCCGAAAAGATAGTATTGGGAGAATGCCTCCCAGTCCTGGAGTCTGTGACTTCAGAGTTCAAATCTGGTTGCAACACTCTGGGTAAATTACTTATTTTCTTGAGGACTGGAATCTCACATGGTTCACTCCCAATGATACCTCCCTGGTGGCGTTTCTTGGAGAATGACAGAGGAATGTGTCTGCCGCACTTGGCCTAGTGCGTGCTGCCCAATGATACATGACAATTGCTCGTGCTGCTGACGGGCAACATTTTAATCCCCATTCCTCCAACCTGAATTGCTTTAACAACAAACAGGTTAGCCCCAAATCTGCATGTGTCACCTTCTGATTTCTAGGCCTGTTGTGTTTTCTGAACCCCAGTAGATCTCAATCCAGTACAAATGTCTTCGTTTGTACACCTGGATTCATATCTAAGCAAAGCAAGGCAGCGGGCCCCGTGGGGAGGCTGCTGAAAGTGATCTCCCTCCTGGGGGCAACCAGAAAAAGAATAAATGAAAGATAGAGGTCTCTGTTGAAGTGATAAGACCACGTGTAAGCTAAATTATTTAAAGATTTAAGTAAGAGCTAGAGACAAAAATAGAAGTCACTTCCACATTACCTCTTTCCAATCCATCATCCTCAGGGCTTTCCAAAAAATAAATCTGATCCTATCACTTCCCTGTCAAAAATGTCTCCCCTCTGAACATCTTCTGCTCCCAACACCACCAAGTTTTTTTTTTTCAAAAATACTTATATTGGCTTAAGAATTTAAAATACTCCAAGTTCAGACCCCTCCTTTTCTTCTTTTTAAAGAGAACTAACTGTGGGCCAATTTCACTGATTTAGCAGAAAGCATTTGCTTTTGGGGCTTCCTTGTCTCCTTCTGTACCCAAACACACACACAAATAAATGCCTTGTCTCTATTTGTTGTTGACACTGTAGAGAACTCTCCCACTCCCCACTGTGCTTTTTGGCTAAGCTGTTAGTTTTTGAAAGCAAGCACCGGGGACACGTAATGCTCTATCTGGAAGTAAGTTCAGGACAAATACAATTAGAGCGAATGCAACTCACTGCCTGGCCACAGTGAAGCCAACTCCAGCTCAGCCTGGAAGTCTATGGGTCTAAAGATGCCTTCAGGAGAGGGAAGGTCCAGATGGAGAACAAGACCTTGGCTAGGTGGGATTACTGTATACAGGGGTACGGTGGGCAAAGGCCTTGCAGACAAACTTGTAAACTGCAATACAGCCATTAAAAAAAATTCTGGGACTTTCCCAGCAGTAATCCAGGAATCCTGGATGTCATGATTAAATTGAGAGACTAGAGCATAGGAAGAAACCTTCCTGAACAACTTCTGGATAGAAGCATGAGAGAGTGGTACATACACAAATGACACCATGGTTGACCAGACAGAAAAATACTAAAACGTGCCTATGCAGCATAAGGGGAAACAGCAAAAAACCCTGAAATGCTGGCAGTGTGGGTATTACCACAATATTCCTGAGCAACATATTTAAATTACTTCGGCCTCCGTTTCATTTTCTCTGGAAATGCGGTCTATCCCAAAACAATGTTTACTTACAAAAGCAATCTCCGCAATAATCTAGCACAGCAGCCAGGGTAAAAAGTGCCATGGAGTGAAGTTACTTATCTTGTCCTCTCAAATACTGACTGTCCGATATTAAGCCACAGAAACTCTATTATTTTCTGTCTGATAAATTGAAAATCATGGTTTTAATTTGACTCATTTGTAGTTTGATATGTCTATTTAACATCATTCAAGAGCATTTGCTATGTGTTGGGCATTAGGCCTTGGGGGTACAATAGTGAATTACATAAGATGCCTGCCCTCAAAGAATTTACAGACTAGGGGCACCTGGGTGGCTCTGTCCTTAAGCAGCTGCCTTCAGCTCAGGTCATGATCCCAGGATCCTAGCTAGGATCAAGCCGGGCATGGGGCTTTTTGCAGGGCTGGAAGCCTGCTTCTCCCTCTTCCACTCCCCCTGCTGGTGTTCCCTCTCTCCTTGCCTCTCTGTCAAAGAAATCAATAAAATCTTAAAAAAGAAAAAGAAATACAAACTAGAAAGAGAGACTTGTAACATAGTAAATCTAGTGTGTTTGCTGAGTCCCAGAGCCAGGGGAAGGGAAAGCAGAATGCCATAGACATTTACTCAAGTTAGAGTCACAAAATTTTCTTGGAGGATGAGCAAAAAATAGCTAGGGAAAGGGGAGAGGGAGAAGGTATCTCAGACAGAAGCACTAGCATATAAAATGAATAGCATAATAGCTTACTTTAGTGGTATCATCTTTATGGATTAATAGTTTAGATGAGTTCCCAGATGCAGGCCACGATGATATTCAAAAAGTGTCATTTGGTGACTTGAAATTTATTCAATTAGAAAGACCACACTTTGTTCTAATACGGCTACCTTTCCTACTTTGGGGATGTTAAAATGTTAACCTTTTCCCAAAATGATAGTGATAGCAGATGGTAATGTGATTTAAAATTAAAAAAAAAAAAATCTTTGGCAAAATGGAACATTTCAACCCTGTGTTCATCCTTAAATTTTACCAGTCTATGAAATAAAGAAAGAAGTCCATTCCCCTACCCTATGTAAATGATTTTTCCCCCCTCTCTCTCTTTCTCTTTTTGGTTAAAAACAATAACAACAACAACAGAATAAAGTGTACAGATTTGTTAGTCCAGAGCAATTTATTCTGGTAACAGTTGCATTGAGGGATGGGACTAGAAATCTCCAGCCCTTTGAAATTCGAGTTAGTCGTCCAATAGTTACCCCTATAGAAAGTACTTTCTAAACATCTAAGCACTCTTTTCAAGGACCTGGCATTTGTGCTTTTACTTGCAAACTTATTTTGAAACCCAGCTCCATTTTCTGGATTTGCTTTGATAGAAATTTGTTTGTCTGTTTGTTTTGAGTGCTTTGATTTTTAATTTTTCTTGGTTTGGGAAATAAATTTGATATCATCAAACTGCCTGATGATGATATAAGCCAGCTAATATATACATTTGGCTGCTTCCTTAGTGCCAAAGAGAGTGCTAAGTAGTCTCTATGGTTATTCCACTCAGTCCTCACCACAACCTTTAAGTTTCTGAAGAAAATAGAATGCAGAGGCGCAAGGAACTTGCCTCGTGCATACAGCCAAGAGTGTTGGGTTTGTCAAGACAGCTGACCCTTCAAAAACATAGTTTCGAACTGTGTGGGTCTATTTTTACGAGGACTTTTTGATATGCTATACTATGTTATAAATGTATTTTCTCTTACGATTTTAATAACATTTACTTTTCTCAGCATTACTTTATTGTAAGAATACAGCGCATAATACGTATAACATACAAAATACGTGTGAATTGACTTTATGTTATTGGTAAGGCTTCTGGTCCGCAGAAGGGGATGAGGAGTTAAGTGTTACGGGGAGCCCCAAGTAATACATGGATTTGACTGTTTGTGGTTCCTTGCCCCTAATCCCTGCATTTTTAAAGGGTCAACTGTATTTGAGACTGCCCTACAGTTTAACCTAACAGCAAAATGAGAAAGTGCTTTTATAATTCAAAAGCTGTGGAGAAGCACCAGCTTGTTTTTCAGATGGGAAGAGCCTGACTAAACCTCTGGAAAAATACTACTGAACATATGTATGTCCAGAACTGAAAACTGTTAGTAATTAACATTGTGCCCTATCTAAAGCTTGCATTTAGGACCAATGTTTATTTCCAGCTCTCTCCCTGAGTTCTCCCTAGATACCCTACAAAGAAGAGTAAGTTCTTAAATCCATTAGTCACTTAAAATAATGATTTAAGGAGGGAAACATACATATACGATAAAAAAAACTGTGTGCATGTGAGTTTAACTTTCTGGTAACCCTATTTAACTGATTTTAAAAAGCTTTCAGAAGGGGTCCAGCCCCTGCCTGGGAAGGCAGTTAAAAGTGGAGAGAACACACCCTTGGGAGACAAGTCTGAGTTCAAATGCTAGAATTTTGTTAACTTCATAAATTGTTTTGTAGAGGAGTCAAATAGAGCTCAGGATTATTAGGAGCCCAAGTTGGAGACCAGGCTTGGAGCAGAAAAACCTTCATTTGATTTATCATCTAATGCTCAAATGACTGATAAGGTGAAAGAAAAGAGAAGAGCCAGAGATTAAGGGTGGGTGGAGTTAGGGATATCAGAAGATCTTGTGCTAGGTCTCCGCCGATTTTCAGAATTGACTTCTGTTTCCCTGTCTCCCTTTTGAGTAGTAAAAGAGGTTTGAAGTCCTCAGTGAATTACCATGACGTTTATTTTAAGCACAGTTCTTTCTGAAAAGTCCTAAGAGGAAACAAATGTGCCTTATTTACAATTATTTTTGAGGTACTCAACCAAAAAAATTAAGATGTTCACAAAACTCAATGCTTTTAACAATACCATCTTAAAAGTATTTAACTTAGTTCACATGTAACTAGTTATTGTGTATGAATGAAAAACAATCTGCAAGTTCTTTCAAACCCAGTTTTGCATATTTCATTTAAACAATAAAACGTTTTCTTCCTCTGCTTTATAACGTCCTACTTTTGCTTCATTTCTATACTTTTTGGTGCAGTATTTTTAAAACACACACACACACACACACACACACACCTCAAAGTGGTGTGTTTTGCAATACTGATGACCAACTAAACTCAGGGTATTTATTTCCATCTGGTAGAGTTCAACTTCTGCCTCTTGTTTGCTTTCTCCATCTGCCCGACTCACTATCTTTTTTTTTTTTTTTCCCCTCCTCCTTAATGGAGTTAGGGTTAACCCACTCTTGGGCTTAATCGTTTTAGCAGGCTCAAGCCATAATACGATTGTGTTTTGGTTTTTTTTTTCCTAGTTTTGCAAGTAAGGTTTCCAGTAAACTCAAATGTCTACGACTAATACTTTCACAAGCTTCAACTCTAATCTTTATTTTCTTGTTTTTATAATGAGCAGCAGAACTCTAAGGGCCCGACAGTTACCCGGACTATAAAAAAAGAATCTCTGGTTAGGGTTTAAACGGTGTAAAATGCATTAAACAACTTTCCCCCTCTAATAAAGCTTAAACTTCACGGAATCCGCGTGACTACATTTATCTTCAATAGCAGGCTTTCCTATCAGCACTAAGTTGGATTCTCTAAGTTCTCCACTCCTCTCGTTTGCCTCCAGAAGCTACTGAAGCAGCAACCACAAAAGGCTTACTAGCCTTTTCTTTATTTTGCAGTTAAACTTTTACAAAGACATCCCCCACTCCTTCCCGAAGGTGGAGCAGGAAGGGCTCCGTGGAGTTGGCAGCGCCTCTGCTAGGAGACCTCGGCTCCCTGGGCTCTGCAGAAAGACCCGCAAAGGTCCCCTTGCTCCACTTCCTCCGCACCTTCCGCACGGGGACCCGAACCGCCCTGTTCCGCCCATGCCTCCAGCTTGAGGATCCAGCCTCTCAGACCGGAGCGGGAACGGGATACAAAGGATACAAACACCCAGCGCGCGAGTGGACCGGCGTCGCGGACCTGCAGCCGAATCCGCGCGCGCGGACAGCCTGAGCAGGGCGGCTTTTATCTGCCCAGCACCGAGCCTCCCCGCCCGCGAGCCCAGGCAGCGCACTTTCGCAGAGGATGCCCTGGCGCTGGGCCCGGAGTTGCTGAAGCGGGAAGGAGGGGCTAGAGCTGGGGGCGGGGCTTTCACACGCGCACCCCCGCTCGGCTCGATCCCCTGGCCACAGCCCGCCGGTCTCCGGCCGCCGCTCTGGAGTTTATTTGTTTACAAGCGGATTACGTCAGCTCCTCCCTCTCCTCCCTGACTCCGCATCCGCCCCCTGCTCTCTTTTCCCGCCCCCTCCGGCTCCGAACCTGGTGCGTCACAATGGTGCGATCTGCGGATTGGCTGGAGTCGGCCGTCATACTCCAGCTACGCCACTTCCTTTCCGCGGCGCTATAAAAGCTACTGCACGGCGCCAGCATCTCTTCGCCCCTCCGAGCTGGAAATGCAACTGTTGGGAGCTTCGGAGGCTGGGGAGCTGGACGCGGAGGCGGCTGGGGAAGTCCGAGCGATGTGACCAGGCCGCCGTCGCTCGTCTCTTCCTCTCGCCTGCCGCCTCCTGTCGTGAAAATAACTTTTTTACTATAAAGGAGAAAAAAAGTAGCTGTCCGCCCCTCCCGCCCTCTTTTCCTCTCAGCCCTCTCACCTGCGAGGGAGCCCGGGGTGGCCGCTCCGCCGTCGGGGCCGCGCCGCCGAGCCCCGGCCGCCCCGGGCCGCCCCCGCCCGCCGCCCCCATGCATCCCTTCTACACCCGGGCTGCCACCATGATAGGCGAGATCGCCGCAGCCGTGTCCTTCATCTCCAAGTTCCTCCGCACCAAGGGGCTCACGAGCGAACGACAGCTGCAGACCTTCAGCCAGAGCCTCCAGGAGCTGCTGGCAGGTGAGCCGGCCGCGGCGGGAGGGCGAGGGGCGCCGGGCGGACACGGACCGTACACTCCGGGCGGGAGGCGGGTCGAGCCGTCGGGCCACGGGAGCCGCGTCTCTGCCCCCGGCGGGCAGCGCTCGGGTCCCGCCGCGGGACCGGGGCTGGCGCGCCAGGCGGCCGCTAACGGCGGGTCCTGGCGAGGGTTTGGGGGCTGGGCCGAGGGCGCCCCCTCCCCCCACGGCTGGCCCACGGAGGGGAGAAGGAAACAGGCGCACAACAAAGGAAACTACGGCCACTGAGGCGGGAGCTGCGGTCCTCGGACCGTCCGCGGTTTTGGGGACAAAGGAGCTGTGGGGCCGGGGTTGGTTCGACGCCCCCTCCCCCAACCCCCTCCAGCCGTTGTGGGCTCGGCGGCCGGGCCCGGGGGTGGGAAACCGCGCCGCTGCCCCGGGGCCAGCCCGGGACGGACGTGCCGTCTCCCCGCGCCTCCTACCTCTGACCATTAATCATCGGATTTGTCACCGGTTCAGTTACAGCCCAGCCCAGAGCGTGGTTTAGGGTTGCTTGTTTTTCTTCCCTTTGGGGATAACAGTCCGGTGGCGCTTCTCCTCCAGAGCCATAAACCCCATTGTGTGCGGCTGGGCTGGGGTGGGGTGGAGAAAAGTAAACAGGTTCCCGCCTGGCCGCCGGTGCCGTCCGGCTGCCGGGCCAGCCGAGGCCGCGCGCCGGATTCTGTTCTGGCGGCTTGACCGGTTGGTTCCCGGAGATTGTTTTGTCCCATGCTACTGTGTTATTTCTAAAGCCCTGCCCGCTCTCTCCGCAGCCCCGCACACGCACAGCAGCGAGAGCAATGCTGGGCATTTTTAAAAAGTTGGTAGTTTAAATTTCTCACTTCTCAAAGGAGCCAGCGGAAGAAAGAAGCTACAGCGGGCTCTAACAGTAACGATCTAAAGCGTTGTTTCTCTATTCTGTTCTTTTCTTTCTTCCCTATAGAACATTATAAACATCACTGGTTCCCAGAAAAGCCGTGCAAGGGATCAGGTTACCGTTGTATTCGCATCAACCATAAAATGGATCCTCTGATTGGACAGGCAGCACAGCGGATTGGACTGAGCAGTCAGGAGCTGTTCAGGCTTCTCCCAAGTGAACTCACACTCTGGGTTGACCCCTACGAAGTGTCCTACAGAATTGGAGAGGATGGCTCCATCTGCGTGCTGTACGAAGCCTCACCAGCAGGAGGTAGCACTCAAAACAGCAGCAACGTGCAAATGGTAGACAGCAGAATCAGCTGTAAGGAGGAACTTCTCTTGGGCAGAACAAGCCCTTCCAAAAACTACAATATGATGACTGTATCAGGTTAAGATATAGTCTATGGATGGATCATCTTATAATGGATGGATAAATTTGATTTTTGCTTTGGGTGGGCTCCTCTTGGGGATGGATTATGGAATTTAAACCATGTCACAGCTGTGAAGATCTGGCACAAGATAGAGTGGTAAAAAAAAAAAAAATTTTTTTAAAGTGACAGTGCCATAGTTTGGACAGTACCTTTCAATGATTTAATAGCCTGTGAGTCCAAGTAAACGATCGCTTTATTTGCTAGGGAGTGAAGTCCTAGGGTGGTTTCAGTTTCTCCCAGATGTTACACCTAAATTTTTTCCATCAACCCCTTTAAGGCAAATCTGTATTTCAAAGAACCTTTCTCTGCAGTAGATCTTGCAGAGGAAATTTGCACTATTACACTTGAAAATTGTTAACTTTTTTGGCAGCTCAATAGGAAAGCTCAACATTTTAAATGTGGTAGTACTGGAAATTTTGACAAGACTTTTACCTAGCACTTAAATATGTATAAATGTACATAAGACAAACCTAGTAAGCATGACCTGGGGAAATGGTCAGACCTTGTATTGTGTTTTTGGCCTTGAGAGTAGCAAGTGACCAGAATCTGCCATGGCAACAGGCTTTAAAAAAGACCCTTAAAAAGACACTGTCTCAACTGTGGTGATAGCACCAGCCAGCTCTCTGTACATTTGCTAGCTTGTAGTTTTCTAAGACTGAGTAAACTTCTTATTTTTAGAAAGTGGAGGTCTGGTTTGTAACTTTCCTTGTACTTAATTGGGTAAAAGTCTTTTCCACAAACCACCATCTATTTTGTGAACTTTGTTAGTCATCTTTTATTTGGTAAATTATGAACTGGTGTAAATTTGTACAGTTCATGTATATTGATTGTGGCAAAGTTGTACAGATTTCTATATTTTGGATGAGAAATTTTTCTTCTCTCTATAATAAATTGTTTCTTATCTTGGCATTTTAACCAATCTCTTGTCATGATTATAGAGGTTCAGCTATAAAAGATACGTTTCTCAGAAGACTTAGGTCAAATAAGCTATATGAATGTCAGTTGCACATTGGTCATGCTGAAAAACATTTGATAGGAGTGAAGATGATCTGTGTATACATATTTAGGTGTTAGAGGAAACACAGGGTAACTTTTTTTTTTAAATCTATAAAGTCAAAACATGGACACATTCCCAGGCTAATCTCGTGAAATGAGGATGAGAGACAAAGGTAGCCTCTACCAGACAAAGTGATACTCAAAAGGATTGCGTGTCATTGCTTCCCTGTTGAAGTGAAGATCTAAATGTTCCATTCTGCCCACCTTTGAGAAACAATTATTTTGCCCCATGGAATCCTTGTTCCATTAGAAAATCCTGGGGTAGATGACCCATAGTCTTAAAGAACAGGCTAATCACTGCAGAGATTGGTTGCTTTTTGCTTTTCATCAGCTGCAAGATTACATAAAAATCCCGTAAGCTGGAATTCAACGAAAGGTACGTTTGAATTTTTATTCTCAAAAGTTGAAATGTGAGTTTTTGATTCCTCCTCTTTGGACTTCTTTCAGATAAATCCTAAGAACCTAAAATAGAGTGCGGGAGTATAGATTACCCCACTACCCCGGATGATAAAAACTTGTTGGTAATTCTTTGGTCGTAGAGGGTAACATGGTTCTTCCGTGGAAACTGAAAATGGGGAATTTTGAGTTCTCCTTTACACAGTTAAGTAACTTAGCATATAGTGGCTTTTTGGGGAGGTATTTATGTAAACATGCTCACAGTGGAAATATTTAGCAATTTAGGTTACTTGAAAGCAGTAGAGCCTGATTTGGGGATTGATGAATGACTGATTCTGTAGACTACATAGGAATACACAGCTGAATGTGCAGGTGTTTAGAATACAAACTGTGCGTGTACCTCACAGGTCATTCTTGGGTATTTGCTTTATATCTATAGCCCATGGAACCCCCTTGCCCATTACGGTTTTATTTTTCAGTGTGTTCTTCGAGAAAGCCTCCCAGTTTTTCAGATTTGAATGTGCAATGAAACAACTGGTAGTACAGTCTACCCAGTCTCACCCCAGTTCTGACCACTATTTGCCAACCGCATCTCCTCTGAAGCCCCGTGGTGCTTAAAGTTCTGCATACTAAATCATTGGACCTGAAGGCCAAGGATCCAGAGAGTTGAGGAATAAATTCTAGTACCTAAAACTTGTGTCCTAGAACCTGTCCTCAGATGGAAAATAATTTTTGAAGATTTTGACATCAGACTTTTCAGTGCTTAGAAAGAAATGCAGTAGGAAGAGAACTTAATAAACATTTTAGAGTTCAGGTGATGTCTGGTATGTAAAGAGCTGTTAAGTTGCGCTTTAAAAATCTTGCAAGCATCACCGAGACCTAGCTTCCGGCTGTTAGCTGTGACTTTAATTTAACCTCATATTCCCCAGACAATTGTCTATGGTACAGTAGCTGGGGTTTCTTGTTCATTGCTTCCGGGCAGTGTTCTGCCTAGCTATTTGGATGGAAACATTTGAGTGTCTGCTGTATGCACACACAGGTGTGTCCCAGACCTGCATATGTGTAAAAGCACATTTCTGTGTGCTTTTAAGAAATGTAATAGTGATCACTGAAAAGGCTTTTTACACTGCCTGAGATAGTTTCTAAGAAATCCTTTCAAGAAGGGATGACAGCTTTCAAAAGCATTCATTGCCATTCGCACCAAGGGTTCATAATTACTGGCAATACGTTGAGGAATGATACTTTCTGAATTTTAATGAGTAGCTTTAAAATTATTTCCTTAACCCCAGATGTAAGTACTGTCTTGCTCAGTAATGCTGAAGCAAGGCTTACCCTAGTTCAAGCAGGATAATGGGGCTGTCGTCCCCTTCAGTCTGGAATGGGAGTCACTTGTCTGTCTGTACCCTTAATCGGCAAGATTTCTATATTATTAGACTGGAAAGGCCACTAGAAAATCGCTTCCTGGTCCTGTTGCACAAATGATTTCCTCAAGTCACGGTTACCAGTTGGAAGTAGTTTTGTTTTGTATTTATGTTACCGATCGTGGAATTGGCCTTATGTTAAAAGGAAGCAGTATTCCTGACTATTCTGGTGTTTAGTAACTAAAGGTTAAAGTGCTGTACTGTATAATAAAGTTTAAAGATCATTCCTCTCCCCTTTGCACCCCTGTTTCAGCTAATGTGATAAGATGTTATTGATAAGCCAGGGGGAGAATTTATCAACGGTTTATTTCAGCTTGTCTGAAGCAATAGATTTCTTCTCTATCTGAAGGTGTAGGGACTGCATGCACAGTGTTTAGTCCCCCACTCAGTCTGTACCTGAACTTTTGTACTTGGCAGCTGCTAAAATACAATACTTTATTTTTTATGTTTGAAACGTAACTGTATGAAAAACTTTGATAGTGAAATAGTTTGTATTCCTAACCGAACTAAGCTGCTTACTGGAGTCCTGAAGTCATTTCTATTGCTACAGATAAGTCAGAAGAACTTATATATGATGATTTATAGTTTCTGGCTATGTCTTCAACATATATACATACATAAACATATTTATATTTATATACATATATAAAAATTGTATTTTTTCAGAGAAAAACGTAAAATGAAGAAACTTTAAAGAAGATCTTATATTTAGTAGTTTTAAGATACTCCTA
This sequence comes from Mustela nigripes, assembly GCF_022355385.1. Lineage (NCBI taxonomy): Eukaryota > Metazoa > Chordata > Mammalia > Carnivora > Mustelidae > Mustela > Mustela nigripes. The sequence continues at coordinate 27,782,453 of NC_081562.1, forward strand.
AGCAGGTAAGCCACAGAGTGTATCAATAGTGAGGTTTGACACCATTTCCTCAACAGTTAATTTCTGGCAGTTTGTTGACTGCAGTTTTACATAAGCTAACTGATTACTTTTGGTATTGTTCAGTGTTTCAAATGGATAGAAAAATGATAAGGCTTCCAATTTAATTTCCAGTTAAGGATTTTCAATTTTTGTAAGTGTTTTCCTGTCATTTCACAGTTGAATAATCTCACAAGGAACATTCTGGAGTTCAGCTTCTGACTTTTATAGGAGGCTTTTTGTGATATTTATCATTTTAATGTTGATGAATATCGAGATTTGTGCAGCAGAGACGTTTGGCAGAGAGTTTGGGAGCTACTACTGTAGGAATTCTGTAATTCATGAATCTGGGACAAAGTCTGCACTCAGTATGTGAACATGCAGGTCAAAGTGGTAGTAAGGTTTATGGCCCATACTAGGTGGAAACTGGGCTTGGGGGAGGATTGGATGGGAAGCATAAATAAAGCATGCTCCTGAATGCATTTTTAAAGAAATTCAAGTATAATGCTTAATGTCTTTGTCTATGCATTTTATAAAGAGAGAATATTTTCTAAGCTGTTTTTAACTACTTGTTAGCCTCTTTCCTTGTACCTTTAAAGTTGTGAAGGCCATTTGTGACCCCACTCCTGAAGATGGAAGGGTGATTAAGTGTAGCAGACACCTAACATCACAATAGAGACCACCAGGCAGGAAACAGCAGTGGAGTTAAGTGCATTTCTGTATTTGGAGACCATCACATCAAATGCTAATTATTGTTTCAAATCACAACAGAAGACATGGTCACCTCTGGGTACATTTAGTTTTAATAATTCTCTAGATAGGTGATCTCCAAAGTACCTTTTTGAACGTGTGTGTATAAAAGCATGGTGTATTTTATAAACAAATACACATACAGTGGGGGTGTATTCTGTTGATAGGGGTGCGTTGATCAAAACTGTTTAGAGACACTTTCTACGTCATCACTAAGGTAGATGAGTACTATCCTAACAACTTGTGATTATTACCTTAAGTGATCAGTCTTCAAATGAGAAGCCCTTGTAACATTTCAAAGAGGGTTATCTTGTCTAGTTTTAGCTTACCTGCTTAGGTCCTTATTTGTACAATGAAGATCTCTGTTACAGCAACGGAAACCCCAAATTTAGTGTTCTAGCAATTCAAGGTCTGTGTGCTCCTCCATATTAACCTAGGTACTACTGTGTGTCAAAATCTACATTTTATGTTTTCAGAAATTTTCTTTTTAAATGTTAGGGCTCTTGTAACATTTCCTTTACTTGCACGCATGGTCATAAAAGAACCCTGTTAAGAAAGCTGCCCATCGGTGATTATATTAGCTTTAGTGATTACAGGTTAGCCACAAGTCTCTCTGGTTCTGAGCAATGTCTAAATTTGTAGGAAGGTGAGATGACTGCAAATTGGACTTTATTTGAAAAGATTCTGTAAGTGGACCTAAACCCAAGATGACAAGATTTGACAGTTGCACCATGAACAGGATTGGATACATCTTCCAGTCTTGATTTATGGCCGTGTTGTCCCCTCGGGTCAGTAGACTGGATGGAATTGTATTTCCTATAAATTACACTTGTGAGCCCTCAAGTTACCAACGTACATTTCTTATTTGACCTCCCACCAACTGGGTGAGGTTGGCAGGTAGGTAGGTGGGCATTTTTTAATCTGCATGTTGTAGATGGAAAGCTGAGGCATAAGGAGTTTAAGTCTTCTGCCCCAGACTCAGACGGCTAGTAAATAGCTCGTTCATAAATTGAACTTGGTCTTTGGACCCCAGAACCCGAGCTCTTAACTATCTACCGGTATATTGAGGAGTATAATTTATTCATGGTGTTTCAGTGTTGGAACATGCAGGTTTTGATTTCTTTTTGCTAGCATTGGTCATTTTCTGCCATCAAGCCCTTTCGCTCTCCAGTCTCACAAGGCATAGAACTGTTTTAAAAGGAGGCTTCTTTCTTCAGGAGGCATTTGGGAATTAGTATAAAGAACACTAGTCTTGGACTCAGAAAAATGAGCTGGAATGCAGGCCTGTACCAGCTACCAGCTTGGGACTTTGGACAATTTGCCTAGCCTCTCTGCGCCCACCACCCCATATGTAAAATGGGATACAAATAAGCCTGTTAAACATGAAAATAACTAGCAAAGAATGGTTGGATTCTTGGAAGTTGAATACACCATCTCATGGAGGCGAATTGAGCAGATTGTTTTCTCGGTTTCTTAAAAATCTGATGTCACTGTGATTGTTCAGAGTTTCTTGAAAGTCAGCTTTAGCCAAGAGCTATAAGAAATGTACTTGTGTTTTTTGAAATACTATGGGAAGGAAAAATGGACTCCTTTCTTAGAAGTGGAACTATGGGCAACCCAGGTGTTGCCTATTCGCAGACTTTCCTGAGCTGGGTCCTTAACGTAGTGCTTTTCAGAGCTATTTTCTCAGTAAAGGACACAAAAGAAGGATTCCCTTTGCATCTTCGGTCTGTCTCTAGCTCCTTCCATTGAGAGATGGGACGAGCAAGCTTGTGTGGCCCGGCAGCCCCGTGCAGGGCAAGTTTGTGAGCTTTATCTTGTCTAAACCTCGTGTCTCTCTGCTGTATGTAAGTTGACTTTTCCCAGGGTTTGCGGTCCTTTCAGCCCTGGGTACTTGGCCATGCTTTTGTTTCAAACAGTGGTTTTCAAACAGAACTCGGTGCTTCTTGATCTCAAGTTCTTAATCCAGAGTGGTGTGAGTACTTCCTTCACCGCAACGAAAAGCAGTCTTTTCTTAAGTTACCAGTCTGGCTTTGAGTTTCTTGGGCTGTAAGCTGATGCAACGTTTGCTTGAATCGCTAATAATGTGAACTGACTTCTTCTAGTTAGTCATAAATGAATCAGTAACCATGTGTTCTTTTTAATTTAAACTCTAGTCCCTTTTTCTGTGTGAATGTACCAGTCATCTGTACTGGGTCCCCAGCTCAGTGCTGGGTTGTAAAGTGTTACTGCAGACCTCAGTGAAGCAGGTACTCAGCCGGAAGAGCTTCTTGCTAATTTATTTTGCAATAGTATGGAAAACAAAGGGCCCCATTCTTAAAAGAACCTCAAGATACTTAGAGGCAAAATTTCCCTGACCCTTTCAGAAGTCTTGCATCTCCAAGTTCTCTGCTTGGAGTCATGTGTAGCCTTGTAAATTAGTGTGTTCCTATAATGTTTAAGGTTGTGATGGAAGAATACTAAGAGTCTGGAACTAATTAAAACAAGGTTAAGGTGGCCAGTCTGTGTTGTCAGACTGTAGTTACGGTTATGGAGTTAGAGATGCAGCCTTATGTAATACGGAAGCCTTAGACACAAGCTCGCTTCTCCTGACTCCCAAGATTCTTGCATTTTCCCCGTTACTCTATCCTTTATGTACCCTGGGATGCTTGCTTTTCTTTCTTTTTATTTTTTTAAAGATTTATTTATTTGAGAGAGAGCAAGAGTGTGCGCGGGGTTGGGGAGGAGCAGAGGGAAAGGGAGAGAAAGTCTTAAGCAGACTCCACGCTGAGTGTGGAACCCATTGTGGGGCTCGACCTCACAACCCGGAGATCATGACCTGAGCCAAAATTAGCAATTGCATGCTTAACTGACTGTGCCACTCAGCCGCTGCCTCCTGCAATCCTTTCTAATGGTTGGGATACAATTGGAGTTGTGTCCTGCCTGGACCACATTCATTAAGTACTTATTAAGTCCCCCTCTGTGCCACATACTGTGCCAAGCTCAGGGTTCACAAAGTGTCACCATCTCTGCCCTCAAGGGGCTTCGAGCCTGGTGGTAGAGAGAAGTTACCAAACATGTAGAAAAACTGGGCCTGATGTGCATTAAGGGAAGGGGTTTCCTGAGAGCTGTAATGGACGTGGGGACTACCTTACGGAGACTTCCCAGAGGAAGGGACACGAGCCACGTCTGGACGATGAGTGGGGGTTGGCATGAAGAAGGCAGAATGGAGAACAGTATGCAAAGTCTGGCTGGAGAATCCATGGTGCTTGGGAGGGATGGAGTGGAGTGGAGGGGACTCAGGAACAGAGGCCACCCCATGTGAGGCTTTGTAGGTAGAGAACTTATTTGATCAATAAATTTATCAGCTGAACTGTGACTCGAGAGAGTAAAACAGGGTGCTGTTAATCATTAAACCCAGGCTATAAGCGGATAGAACAGTCTCCTTGCTTTTATAACCCATGTTAAAGTATTACCTCTTTGAATAAGGGCCCCGTCACCAGCAACTATCTGCTTCCTAGTGAATGCATCAAGGAGTTAGATCACCTTTTCCCGTCCGAAAGGAACCCAGACAGAACTCAAGAATGTTTTTCAGAACAGCCAGGTTGTTAGTGATTTGTTTTGGTACAGACAATAATGACTTCCGAGTGCTAAAAGTTGAGCATGGGAAGTTGATGTTTAGCGTGAGCTACTAGATGGGAAGCACTTTCATGGCATGTGAAATGGCACAATTCAAATTCAAACACATCTTGGATAATTTCCCACAGTTTCTTGTTGTTGTTATAGCTCTTGCCATTTTTGCAGTGTTTATTAAACAGAATTAAAAACAAAACCAGTTTAATTCTAGGTTTATATTTCTACCTCCTAGGCATAACTTTCAGGGTGTGGGCTACCAAAATTTTTTTTCCTTTAAGTCGACGTGAAAATTCAGTATAGTTAAATGCAGAGAGTTTGGTAGATTTTGTGCACCTATGTGATCTACACCCCAACGAAGAGAACATTTCTAGAACCCCAGAAAACTCCCTTTTGGGGCACTTAAAATTTGATTAAGAAATATGGTTGTGGAGCCAGGCCTCAAATTAGAAATGAGTTGTTTTCCCTCTGCTCTTCTTACTACTTTATTTTTGCTTCCTAAACATGCGGTAATGGTTACTTTAAACATGAAGCAAATTGTCGCCAGAAGAAACGTTGCCTTTCAACTAGTTATGATTTAGTGGTTACTAATATTGTACATCCCTGCCCAATTTGTTATGGCTTTTAGTCTTTTAGAGTAAGTAGTAAAATTTGAGTCATATCACTGACTCACAAGCTTACTAAGAATTGCCTGGTGTTTGTTATTAGGCTAGAACTTCAGAATCTTGATCAATTGAAAAAGATTGTGGTAGTGCCAAACTTATATAATGCCACCCTTTTCACTTAGCCTGATTATGCCACTACAGTAGGTTTTGCAGATAAGAAGAAGAGATGAGTGTTAAACCTGTACATATAGCTGCGTCCTAGCCTTGAGCACTTTCTCCCATCCTGAAATTCTCAACTCCCAGTTGCCAAAGAGCAATGAGACTATTCACCCAACTTCTAGCGCAATCAGTTGTGAAACTGATTGAACTCGAGAGCTGTGTGTCACTGTCTTTAAAGATTCTTGAATGCAGGGATGAGAAGATTTGTCCTAAAGAGGCTGTTAATAGTTTGGGATCTACTGAGGGAGAGGGAAAGGAAAAAAAAAAAAAATTCACTAGTGATTGGAAAGGGGATTTACTGCTTGTTTTCCCTGGAGACTTAGTGTTCTGATCTGGAATGAGATCTGGAATTAACTCTTTTTCTGGGAAGGGAAATATGTTCTGCTTAGCAAAACCTCTGTTGCCAAAGCAATGGTGGGATGTAACGGGGATGATGGTGAGCACCCATAAGACTTAAAATTTCAATACCAATTTGGACTTTTACCTCGGCACTTCAATTCAGAGAGGATGGCAACTCAGTGGAGATACAAGAAAGTTTGAAGCTGGATTGGGTTACTGGAGACTCGTCAATAACCCATTTCCAATGAGAGAAACCCTTACCCCAAATATGCATCTCATTTTTTAAAAAAGTTTCAAAATGGACAAAAAGGAAAGAAAAGAAGGGGAAAAAAGTTTCATGCATTAAGTACAGGAAAGTTCCATATGGCACTTCACTGTATGCGAGGTGAAGAGGATTTTCATTTATTTCAGGTTCTGTCCTCTTACTGACAAGCTTCCCCAGTAGCACCGGACAGCCTCAGACCCCCTGCTCTGCTGATCTGGTGCTCTCTTCTGTAAAGTTCTGAGCGGATGCTACAGGCACTTCTTGTAGATTTTGAGTCTCAGCACTTGTGGGCATCCCTTCCCTGGCTCCTCATCATAGACCCATAAGAGTTGACATTTGCTTGTCTAGTCATCTCTGAGTCAAAGAGATGTGGTCTGGGGAAGTTCCAGAGCTTGCCCCAGGTCATAGCCATGGGGACTGTTCAAGGCTAGAATCCAGATTTGTCCTCGGTCAAGCACCAGCACCCGACCTGGAACCTCCCAGCACACTGCTTTCTGAGCCCATCCTATTGTAGCTGTTCACCTTCAGGTCGGATTTTTCCATTAAATACAAAGCCCTTGAAGTTGGAACTCTTCGACCAGAGCTTTGGAAGATGCTAAAATTAGTTCATCCGTTTGTCCGTAAGTATTTGCTGAGTATCTGTGATATGGCCAGCATTGTTCTGGGCTCTTGGAGAAAAAGCCGTGAACCAGACAAAAATACCTACCCTCAGAGGGAAGGGAAGCAAGCCAATAGAAGACATACATCAGATGGTGAGGGTGCTAAGGGGCAGGGCTGCCATGTTGGTGCCGTGAACATTGGACCAGTTAGGCAACAGCGTGTGAGCCCAGCAGAAAAGAGGGAGAGGGAGTTCTGTTGTGAGGGGCGGATATAGGTTGCTATTTTAGGTAACATAGGGAAGGCTTCACTTCAAATGATAGTTGAGCAGAAACTTGAAGGAGACCAGAGAAACAGTCTAGGAGATATCTTGGAAAAGAACATTCCATTCAAATAATTGAGTGAATTCCAAAATCTTCCCAGGCTCATTTCTCCTAGAAATAATTATAATTTGGAACTCTTGGACACTAGCAGAAAGTCAACAAATCTGGTTTCTGGCAGCGGTTTTCCTGACCACTTTTTTTTTTTTTTTTTTAAGATTTTATTTATTTGTTTTTGAGAGAGAGAGAGAGAGAGAGCATGAGCAGAGGGGAGGGGAAGAGGGAGAAGGAGAAGTAGACTCCCTGCTGAGCATGTAGCCCAACATGGGGCTCGATCTCAGGACCCTGGGATCATGACCTGAGCCGAAGGCAGACACTTAACCAACTGAGCCACCCAGGTGTCCCTCCTGACCACTTTTTACTCAGTTTCCTGGTTATTGTGTGCCACAGGAATCCACAGAGCTTTCATTACAAAGGAACCCAGCTAGATTTTTTTTTTCCTCTTCATTTTAGAACTAGAAATCATAATAAACAAGTTGATAAGAAAGCCCGAATTTGGGAGGGGGGAAAAAAAAAGTCTGATTTCTTTAAACTCTATACCCACCACAGAGCCCCCGAGTTGTGAAATGAGAAAGAAGAATCAGGGTGGGGTACGATGCAGGCGCAGCAAGAGGCTCAGTAATTCGTTAGGAGGAACAGCTGGACGAGCTGACGGACAGCGCAGCGAACGGAAAGGCTTTTCTTGCTGACATTTAGATACCTGAAAAATCCAGTTATCCGAAAGGCCTATTCCTTACAAAACCTGAGACTCTAGTAGGAGACCCATTATTCAGAGCCCGTGGCCTTTTCTTCTTATGGAGGAGATAAGAGCAGGGGTAGGATTAACCTCCATCATCCACTCACTCAAAAATCCAGAACTCTTGCTCTTCTTAAGGTGCCAGCAGGTAAAGTCCCTGGTGTTAGGACATGAAAATGGAGATTTCCCTGGTTCCACTCGCCTTCTCAAAGATGAATGAGGATGTGCTCTCTCAAATGTTATTTCCCCAAGAATTCTGGCCCATTCATGCTCCCAGGCCAAGGAGTAAGACTGTCTCCTTCCACATAGCTTGAAACTAGCTGTACCTGTCCATTTTAAGTCACCTTCCTTTGGCTGTATGAGAAACTTGGATGAGGACTGCGGAGTTTCAAGGTTGTGGTCACTCAGATAGGATTCTTCATCACCTGAGAGTCCGAGCAAAACTAAAATGGAAGCAGAAATCTTGGTTTCTGGGGGTGCCTGGGTGGCTCAGTGGGTTAAAGCCTCTGCCTTCGGCTGGGGTCAAGATATCAGGGTCCTGGGATCGAGTCCCACATCAGCCTCTCTGCTCGGCAGGGAACCTGCTTCCTCTTCTCTGCCTGCCTCTCTGCCTACTTGTGATCTCTTGTCTGTCAAATAATCTTTACAAAAAAAAAAAAAAAAAAAGAAATCTTGGTTTCTGGGTTTAAGAAAGACTCCCTCTCAAAGCTCCCAAATTCAACCAGATCATTCTGGCCATTTGACTAAAATTGGCAGGATGAGACTGTGGGGAAAGGGTAAGAGAATGAAGAAAAAAGGGAAAATAGACCTTGAATAGCAATAGTGATATTACCCAGCTTTCATGCAGAACTAGAAATGTTATCCAAAGCCAACATTTACCAAAGGCACTATGGGACTTTTTGTGGGGTCAAATAAGTGACTCTTAAACCCTCAGACTTTGTTCTTACAAATGTTGACCATCCTATACTACCTAATTCTCCTAGAATCATGTTAAATATATATTTATATATTATATGTATTACATATTATATATTTATATAAATATACAAAAAATATGTATTTTTGCCTAATGATGATAGGCCCACAGGCCAAATTCCCTAATGTTAAATTTGGGAACACAAGTAAAATAACCATGTTAATTTGAAACTCGGTATCATGGATACAGACAGTGATTATAGCCTTGTGAGTCTGCTAATAATATTTATGGCAATAATCTATGGCATCTCTCCCAGAAGAGTTCTCAGATTCGTGTGTGTGGATTAAAGTTCATTCTTTTATCAAAATGCTGGCTATGATTCTCTGGCTCTGAAAGGTGTGTTTTTGTCCATCTGTTTTCATGAGGAAAGTCCTGCCTTCATTTCTTAACGAGCGTCCCTTTGTTTTTCCTCCTTCCTCCTACTCACGCTGAACTTGTCAACTTAGACAGGAAAACACTCTACTGTGTAGAATAAAATAAAAACAGTTCCATGTGTGGTTGGACAAACTTATTTTTAAACTTAGTCATTTGGTATAACACCACGTAAGGCAATAATTAAAGTTCTGATAAAGCTAATTGAAATGGAGTTATTAGTTGACTTTTTCAGAGTTAAAAGGCTTTAGGGTGTTATTAGAGTAAAAATATATTTCAGTATCTTGGGTACACTCTGGCTTAATATAGCATTTTTTTTTTTCTGTGAAATCTTTCATTTCACTAGAAATTGATTTCAGGGGAACAAGAACATAGACTTGAGTTCCTGTGTGGGTGGGTGGGTGTGCTACATATGTGTTTGCTGGGGCATTAGAATGGGTAGAGTTAGCACTGAAAAGAAGAGAGAGAAAGATTTAAGAAACAGCAAGAAAGGAAAATCTCCATAGACATGTGCGTGTCACAAGTATGCCTATGTATGCCCTTCTGAAATTTGTGCAAGGAAAGGAATACGCTGATTAGCTTTAAAATTTTGTTTATAAATATGGTTTCTTCTGACACCTGGCCACTGATTTTGATAAAAGGACGTTACAGAGGAAGAGCGAGAAAAAAATGTTTCCTTTTGCACCGCCATCACAACAGAAAAGGATGCCCCCATATAACTCATATTTAAAACCTTATCTGTTTTGATTTGGAGGAGGACCCCTGGCAGAGCTGATGAACCCGAGGGTAAGTTTTTCACCAGCGTTTCCAATCAGCCACAGGTAGGGCTTTTCTGCTGTGGCAAAGACACTCTTTAATCAGAAGTGAGGGGGGCGCCTCGGTGGCTCAGTGGTTTGAGCCTCTGCCTTCGGCTCAAGTCGTGATCTTGGGGTCCTGGGATCGAGCCCCACATTGGGCTCTCTGCTTACCAGGGAGCCTGCTTCCTCCTCAATCTCTGCCTGCCTCTCTGCCTACTTGTGATCTCTGTCAAATAAATAAAAAATCTTTAAAAAAAAAAAAAAAGTGAGGTTATCATCTGTTCCTATTGGAAACAGCAGTGTACGCACAGCCAATCTGCCCGGTTCGAGGGATACATTGGTGGTGGAGAATCCAAACCCCAACTTTAAAAAGGGAACATAGCAAATCAAGCCTACCATGACAGAAAGAAAGTGATGTTAAAAATCCCTCTTTTAAGTTCAGACCCAGATGAAATGCTCGTTTTGAATTTAGTGCCCAGGAGAGTAGTGTAGACGCACGGGCCATGGGGTGCAGCTGCCGGGGTTTGAAGCCTGGGTCATAGAGGCTGAGCCCATTCGAGATCTGATTAGTGTGGGCTTGATTAGTTCCTGGCCTGAGCTAGGCTGCCAAGCTCAAGTTTGGCTATTAGGATTTCAAATCAAGAACACAATGGGTCTCAACGCTTTTCCGGCTTTGATGGGGACCCTGAAAAACATTCCTAAAGCCCACACTCCCATGGGCATTGCAGGGTTCTGGGTCACCCAGGTACACTCCTCTCTCCCCTGGGAGAAACCCCATTAGACTGTAGGAGGGTAAGAGGGGCATGCGGAAGAGGCTGGATGTCTGCCACGTAACCCATCAACCATCCACACCTGCGGCTCCTGATGTCGCCCTGTCCCTCGAGAGCTACATTGTTCAAACCCCCATTCTTCTGTCCAGTGTCATTCTCAAGTTTTTGCGGATTGCTAGGGAGCACACGCTCTCCTCTGAACTCTGCCCTTGAACCCCCGCCTCTGCCGGATTAGGTCAGCTGTGAGATCATTTTACCAGCCTGAGTGGGCTGCTCTTGGTATGTTACCCAGATGTGTAGCTCAGCTTCATCTTCACTCGGGCAAACATTCGCTGGTGGAAGGCATCCTCTTATGCAGCCAACTTTACCGAAGGTGTGTGACAAGGAAGGACAGTGACCCTCCAGCAATAGGGGATGTCTCGAATTATAAGGATGTTTTTAATGCTTCAGTCCTTTCTGATCTCAGGCTCTAGGTCCTTTCTCTCTCCTGGTCCAACCACTGTCCCCTCTCCCCCTTCCCCTTCCCTCTCCCTCCTGTCCCCTCCCCTGCTCCCCAGCTCCTTCTCAGGAGCAAGACTTCCAATTCCTAAAGGAATAAGGGGACCAAGGCCGGAGCTGCCTCCTTCTGCTCTCGCTGAAGGAAAAACAGTGTTTTCCTTTTTTTCTTCTCTCTCCAATTGTTTCCCAGATGAGGTTGCAGAAAAGACAAGGAATGAGGAACAGAGAGGACAGATGAAGTCTTGGGGACAAGCAGAAAGACTTCAGAGGCATCTGTGTTTAAGACTTCCAGAGAAAGCCTGCGGGGCAGGAGAGTGGGGCTTAGACGCAGGCTCTGGAATCTGAGATTTCCTTCTGGAATCGGGCCCAAACACTGCTGCCCTGTGCCAAATGCAATGCACTTATCCTCTCCCGGTTCCATTTTCTTTGCCTGTGAAATTGAGGTGATGACACATCCGGTCTTCGACTCTAACATTCAACCTCTGAAAATGGGTTTTGGGTGGTTTTTTGGTTGTTTTGTTTTTTAAATCTAGGTTTGGCAAGAACCCTTCTGGCGGGAAGACCTGACCTGAAGAAGTAGGCTTCCTCCTACTTCTGTACCCCTGTCCACACATTTTGCTGCAGGAATATCAACATGGTTGAGTTCTGGCCCCCTGGAAGGGCTTCGGACCACACAGCATACGCGCCACATTGACTCTACAGTCTCAGAAATGCTGAATTGCAGAAGCGGGAGTGGCCCTGAGTGTTTAGGATGAAGGTATCTACCTCAGAGGCTGCTTGGGATCCTGAATGGGATAGGTAATAGCTGTGTGGGGGTTAATGGAGGGCCTGGTACAGGAATAACCAGCCTGGAAGTGCAGGTCATTGTCACCACCGACTGTGGTCTCGAATGACAGCGTGTGTGTGACATCTGGCTCTAGGACCGGCTGCAAAACTTTGTCTTAGGAAGTGCAGTCAAAGCCGGGAGTTTACACACTGGCTTATTTTATATCTGTTGTTGATATCTATCTTGAGTGTTGAATTTGCTTCCGATTTTCTTTTTAGAGGCCTTCTCAACACCTTCTGACTCCATTCTTTTATCTGAGGAAAAAATAGCATTTTCTCTCTCTAGCACTTGAATATACTTCTCCCCCGATCACGGGGGAACCAGAGAGCTGTTCCTGGTGAAGCTGCCTTTCTCTACAAGTAGTGATTAATGGCCAAAAGATGCTCAACGTGAATCAGTATTTCAGGAAAGCTCTCAGGACATTTGCTCAGGGGCCGGGTGCTAAGGACATCTCAACAGGGACAACTTTGTGTGGGAGATGGAAAATGAGCACATTCGACATAAAGCTCTGGTTGTCAGTTTTGGATGGTTTGTGGGGAGGACAGTGGTCTTTGCTGTTTTCCTCCCTCGTAAGGCCTGTCGTCTGCAGTAGGTAAGATTCTTTTTCCTACACATAAACTCAAGATGTTGAGTGTCAGGAGACATACATGGGCCTAGGCTGGGAGAGTTTGATCAAAATAAAAAAATAAAACCTTTTCTCCCATCATGATAAGACAATCAAAACATCCCTCTATTGTAAGAAATCTTGAAGTTTAGCAAAAAAAAAAAAAAAAATAGGTAGCAACAAGCTGTAGGTTAATTTTGCCTGTCTGTGCCAGTTTCCCAAACTCCGGCTGAATGGGGACTATGTTTTGAGTGGGCACTGCATGAAATACTTTAAATTGCTGGAAGTATTTTTTGTTCTTGTTGTTGTTGTGTTTCATTTTGCTGTTAAGTTCTGGATTCTTGGAACCCAGTCTAGAGATCTGAATCTCTGTGTTGTGTTCATTAAAAAAAAAAAAAAATGAGTGAGATAAATCAACCTAAGGGAGAAGGAGACACACAGAGAGCGCAGAGAATGTAAAGTTTTAATAACATTTTATGTTTACTTCATAAACTCAGCTACAAGTCATTTCTTACTGACAGTTATTTTAGGGGGCCAAAGAAATAAATGTGTCTTGTGCACAATTGTTATGAATTTTTTATAGAATCCACATTTTTCCCTCTTTGTCTTGGTTTTCTGGGTTCTCTTTCTGGGCATGACACACAGCCCCTCTCCCCTGATCATGGTGGCTCAGGGCAGAAGTAGAGAATTGTATAAAATGAAAGCATTTGCAATTGAGGCGTTAGGGGGAAAGAAGGAATCACTAAAGCTCTTGCCTCATCCAGTAAGAAAGAAATACAGTTACCCACCTTACTCCTGGCCTTCCGGAAGGGCGCTCATGGCCCATGGAAGGTGCTTGAGAATAAATGAATAAAGAGCAGCACTATGCTTATTCTGTCTCCAGACATGAACTTGGATCTTGCCCTCAAACAAAACAGAATTTAACCTATTTTTGTTTTCTAAAATCTTTCTGAATTTCTTTTTCTGTTGTTTTAAAAGAATTGTTTTTCATTCAGTTATTGTTTTTGTTTTGGTTTGGGTTCAAAGGTAAATCTAGCCCCGGGGTGCTTGCGAACTTCCCCAAGAACAAGGAATAGCACGGCACGTTCTTGAGTGGTATGTTCAGTAAAAGAAGTTAGGATCTGGAGAGATCTTATATTGGAGAGGATCTGGAAGAGCTCTTGAAAAGAGGCTTTGAGGTTCGTAGAACTTTGTTTTAAACTGGTTTGGGGTCTGTTTTAGGCATTCCAGGTACATTTGTTGTGTTTAAACTTCTTTTCCCTTCCTTTCTTCTTATGCATTTAATATCTGATTTTATGAGCATCAGTCAATGTGCAGAATTCAGCTCAGCTCTAATAAGACAGAGATCATGAAGACAGTCCTCACCACCCAGTTTATAATGTAATGCAGAAAAGGGACTGATAAATTCTAGTAGTAAGACAGAGTACCATGTGTCCTGATAAAGTTGCAGAGTGAAATGGTTAATGAACCTGGGATGGATTGAGGGACAACAGTAATGGAAAGGGAATTAGGTCAAGACTGTAGAGCGAAAGTTCAGTGAAGAGAGCATTCCAGTGTACCTAGAGTTCAAGGTGTGTGTTGAAGCTAAGGCCTTGTCCTAAAAATAAAAAGAAAGGAAGAGGAAGGAAGAAAGAAAGAAGAAAGAAAGCAGTCTAGGATGGGAGAAATGCAGATAAACAAATGAATGAGGCTATGTTTCTCTCCCTGAGTTCCTCATAAAGGCCTCTGGAATGCAGAGGAAGAAATCTGAACTCTGGTGGTGTTGGGGGGTGGTTGGGAGGCATGGTGAGGTGTTGAATCTTGAAGGAGCAGAACTGCGCCCATACAAATAAGAGAGAAGCACAAGTTCCCCTTATCCTTTTGACTTACAAGGATACAACTTTTGGGGGGCTTTCTAAGGAAATTTTATTTCAAGATTCTGCTAGGTGGGAGTTCTCTTTTCTCTAAATTGAAGTGTGAGGATATCTTTCGTTTTCTCACTGAGTTCTCTTCTGTTTCCTCTCTCCCTGCTCTTATTTTCCTTCCCTCGGGAAAGCTCTAGCTCTTTCTTTACCTGGAAGGAAGCATACATACTGTCTTACATTTCAGAGGAAACTCCTAGGCCATCTTCTCCAACACCCCTGCCATTTCACTAAGCAAAAACCTAGTGATTATAATCATGGCAGGACCCTTGATTTCTGTGGACTAGCAGAGTAACAGGTGGCCTCAGGTTTGCCCTGGGAGAAATGGTGTTCCCAGTTGAAGTCAGATTGCTCAGTTCTGCCTCTGGCTAGATGTTTAATCTCCAATAAGTTATTGGAATCTGGGCCTCAATTCCCTCACCTATAAAATGGAAATGATATGGTCCCTACTCCAGTGTGTCATGGCAGTTAGATGATGCACTCTATGGAGAGCATTTAGTGTGGTGGCTAGAACGTAGTCAGTATTTTTGTAACTATTTGCTATTTTTAATATTTCGGCCGGCCAGTCGTCACCTTCTTGCTTCACAGGCTGCATGATTACAGAAAGAAAGAAAGAAAGAAAGAAAGAAAGAAAGAAGAAAGAAAGCAGTCTAGGATGGGAGAAATGCAGATAATGGTTCATTTCAGGCATTCACTTGACTGGGCCATGGGGTGCCCAAATATCTGGTTAAACATTTCTTGGTGCATCCCAACAGTGATTCTGGAAGAGATTAGCATTTGAACTGGTGGACTGAATAAAGCAGATGGCCTTCTTCAATGTGTGTGGGCATCATCCAATCCGGTGAAGGCCTGAATGGAACAGAAAGGCTGAGGAAGGTTGAATTCTCCCTTTGCTTGACTGCCTGAGCCCAGACATCAATCTTCTGCTCTCCATGTCCCCGGTTCCCAGGCCCTCAGGCTGGGACAGGACTCTCCACCGCGGGCTCCCGGGCCCTTGGGCCTTGGGCTGCACCACAGGATTTCCTGGCTCTCCAGCTCGCAGACTGCAGATCCTGGGGCCTCTCAGCCTCCTCAGCCAATTCCTCATAATACACTCCCAGATATGTGTCCCGTTGGTTCTGTTTCTCTGGAGAACCCTGACTGAAACACAGCCCGTCTAATCAAAGCGCAGTTTGCAGTCAGCAACCTGGGTGTCATCGGGAAGCTCATTAGGGATGCAGATTCCAGTTCCCGCCCCTGTAGTTTTAGCAAGATCCCCGGGTGATTCACATAACACCAGAGTACACAATCTCCTTGTTCCCCGTGAAAACCCCAGGTTTTTCGTATCAATGCTCCATCAGCTAGAGACCAGCCACAGCCTTGTGCCATAGACTGAACATCTGTCTGTTAACCAAGGACAGTTGCAGCAAAGACAGTGTTAATAGAGATCTAGCTTCATTGCAGTTGGTACACTTACTGGGCAATAATTTTGGGGCTTTAAAGGCCTATCTATCAATCCTCAAAGGGCTGAGGACTGGAGGGATGGGTTCCTGTTCTGAGCGTACTTCTACCCCACAGAGGAACAAGGGAGCTGGAAGGGAAGAAAGGCCTGGTAACCAGGGACAGTACACTTTACCCTCTTCTTAGAAAGGGGCTACCTAGAAGATAATCGGGGGGAGCGGGGAGAGGGTCCCTGAAAGTCAAACATACACGGAGAAAAGTTGACTCGAGGTAAATAAGCAGTAACCATTAATAAAAGGTCTTTGAGCCAAGGGCCCTCACACTGACCTGATTTCCTGTGGAGTTAATTTTTCACTGTGAAAGGCAAGAGTGAGGGGAATTGAAGAGGTGTTTGTCTTAATGGAGTTGGCTGGGGTGAGAATCAAGACATGTGTCAGGACAGTGCCTGTGGACAACGTGCCCCTGCGTGGGCTTTAGCTACTCACCATCTATGTCTACCTTCTGTTCCCTCCTCAGTTTCCTGAATGAGAAAACATTACAATCTTTCAAATGTCTGGATTTCCAGCCTGAGTCCTAAGGGGCCACTCAAGGGAACCAGGTGCACACCGAATGGATATGATGGTAATCTACCAATACTATCGGGCAGGTATCAGGACCAGGTGAAGTTGTGCTCAGGAAAGCTGAATAAGAAGCAGGGAAAAAGGGATCTCCTACAAATCATTTTCTATTTTTATTTTTTTTTAAAGATTTTTATTTATTTATTTGGCCAACAGAGATCACAAGTAGGCAGAGAGGCAGGCAAAGAGAGAGGGGGAAGTAAGCTCCCTGCTGAGCAGAGAGTCAGATGCGGGGCTTGATCCCAGAACCCTGAGACCATGACCTGCCCAGGCACCCCCAAATCATTTTTTTAAAAAACGAAAAAGAAATGTGACAAGTACAAGAAAGCTGGATTCTGCACGTTAGAATAATCATCACTTCAGGAAATAAAAACAATAGATTAAATTTCCTCCATCCTCTCAAAGGACTGAGAGTCATGGTGAGTGGAAAGGAGAACTGGCATACTTAAGAAAGAAATTAAAGGGGAAAATATGATCAGTTTCAAAATGAAAACTGAGAATCAAAACACAATCAACATTGAAAGATGATCAGAGATGTGGAGGGGTAGGCATGAGAAAAACACACAGAAGGCAGTGGGAAAATACAAAACAATGAAAGAAATTCACTAGGAGGTCCCAGATGTGGGGACGCAGCCCAGGAATGATGTGTGTACTCAGAGATGAAAAACTAGAATGAGGGCGCCTGGGTGGCTCAGTGGGTTAAGCTGCTGCCTCCGGCTCAGGTCATGATCTCAGGGTCCTGGGATCGAGTCCTACATCGGGCTCTCTGCTCAGCAGGGAGCCTGCTTCCTCCTCTCTCTCTGCCTGCCTCTCTGCCTACTTTTGATCTCTCTCTGTCAAATAAATAAATAAAATCTTAAAAAAAAGAAAAGAAAAAAGAAAAACTAGAATGAGCTGGCACTAGATGATGCATCAACATCTTGTAAACATATTATTTTTCCAAAATAAAATGAACAAATGGCAAAGGAATGCATGCAGGTTTTTATTATTTATGTGAAGCTTAGAAACATGTCAACATTTCTGTGTGTATCACCTGTTGTGAGAATATAAAGCAATGGGTGAGAATGGTAAACTCCTAATTCAGGAGAGTGGCTATCTCAAGGGATGGGGGCATGGAATCTAAAATGTTTTCAGTGAGTTCCACCTGTGTTGGTTATGTTTGTTTTTTTAAGACAAGTTAATGAGAGGATGGGTTTTCATTACATTATTACTTATAGTTCTTTGTTCTGTGTTGGTGAGGACAGGCCTTCTCATACCTTATAAAATGGAAGTCTTAATTCTATTAAATTATTTCTGGAGCTTTTGGCCATTTATACTTTATACTCAGGAATTCCTTTATTTAGGGTCTTTTTCTTCTATTATATCCTAAAATTTTATATTGTAAAATATTTAATGTATACAACAAGGTTTAAAGGAAACCTTTTGAAGTTCTTATTTTTGTTGTATTAAATTTATGTTCCTATTTGGAAGGATTAACATTTTAGTGATACTAAGTCTTTCCATCTAGAAAAATTTTCTCTTTAGATTCATTTATATCTTGCTTCTTTACATATTCTTATTATATGTTATTTACTTTTTAATTGTATTTCTGGTTACATTTATACTCTATATCTCTACTGTATATGTGATAATTATGTATGCCCATTTTTTTTTAAAGATTTTATTTATTTATTCGACAGAGAGAGATCACAAGTAGGCAGAGAGGAAGGCAGAGAGAGAGGAGGAAGCAGGCTCCCTGCTGAGCAGAGAGCCCGATGCGGGACTCAATCCCAGGACCCTGAGATCATGACCTGAGCCGAAGGCAGTGGCTTAACCCACTGAGCCACCCAGGCGCCCTGTATGCCCATTTTTAACTCCATAAAATAAAAATGCTTTGCCAAGTGCTCCTATTGGTCCTTTTTTAAAAAAGATTTTATTTGTTTAAGAGAGAGAGAGAGCATGAGCAGAGGGAGGGGCAGAGAATCTCCAGCAGACTCCTCACAGCTGAACTCCCTGTGGGGCTCCATTTCAGGACCCTGAGATCATGACCTGAGTTGAAACCAAGAGTCAGACGCTCAACCTACTGAGCGACACAGGTGCCCCAAGTTTGCCTACTAGTCTTAATAATTTTTAGTTATGTCTTGGGATTTTTAAACATAAAATATAAATTTGCAAATAAGCATAATTTATCTTTACACACACACACACACACGCTATTGTTGTCTTGCCTTATTGTGCTATTCAGATCATCCAGAGTA
Organism: Mustela nigripes; assembly: GCF_022355385.1. NCBI lineage: Eukaryota > Metazoa > Chordata > Mammalia > Carnivora > Mustelidae > Mustela > Mustela nigripes. Next base: position 27,801,030 of record NC_081562.1, read on the forward strand.
ATTTTGAAAAATAATAATAATATTCCTGATTTTAATAGCAATGACTTTAAATTTTTTTTTATTCACATATCATGCATTATTTGCCCCAGGGGTACAGGTCTATGAATCATAGGTCTTACACATTTCACAGCACTCACCATAACACTTACCCTCCCCAGTGTACATCACCCAGCCACCCTCTCCCTATCCCAGCACCCCCCAGCAACCCTTAGTTTGTTTCCTGAGATTGAGTCTTTTATGGTTTGTCTCCTTCCCCGGTCCCAACTGGTTTCATGTTTTTCCCTTAAAATTTTTACCATTTATAAAATATTTGTTGCTTCTTATTTAAAGCTCTTTAATATATTTAGTTATATTCCTTAAAAGAAATATAAGAATAAGACAAAAATATGAAGAAAAATGAAAGGTGATAATGTGTTCTTATTTTATTCAGAGTTTTTATTAGGAATTTTTTGTGATATTTATATAAATATATTTCTTCATCTATGGATACAGTATTTTTCTTTTGAATCATTACTGTAATAATTATACTTTTCTTAAATATATCTACATGGTCATGCTATATTATTCTTTTGTGACTGGATACTAATATTTTGAGAACATTTGCTTTCATGAGAAATTTTTTTTCTTTTTAAAATTTTTAACTTGGGTGTTCTTCTGTTAGCTTAGTAGACCATCTTGGTAATTTTAAATCATTTTGGGGAGTTCAGAATATTTTGAATAAGATAAATAAAATAGGAATGGCAAATATTCCTTCAACATTCAGATTTATTTGGTACCTGAGTTCAGAAAACAAAAGTTCAGATAGAGATACCACAAAAACGAATCCTATTTGGTCTCTGAGGTCTGGATGGTAGATAGCAAGAGTTTTTGGATCTGTTGAAATTTTCTGAACATATTCAGCTTCTAAGTTGTATAGTGGGAATTAAAATAGAGAGGAACACTATCTAAATTTTTTTGTTTATTTTTATTTGTTATTTTGAAGGGTAGACTTCACAGTAAAACTAACACAACCTAGACCCTTTCTAATGGTAGGTCATCATGATACTCCAATTTCTTCTTTGGTAAAGAAGAGAGAGAGAATGTTGATTTTTTTTTTTTTTTTTTTACATAGTCTTTTTTATCCTGTTTACATTCTCTATATCCTTGCTTGTTTGTGTCTGCTTGATCCATCAAATTCTGATGCAAAATTCCCTACTATAACTGTGATTTTTTATGATGGTTATACCTCCTTGTCAGAGTTTTGTTTTATGTGTTTTGCTGTTGTAGTTTGTGATGTACAGGAATTCATAGCTGCACTTATACATGTCATAATATGCCTGTTTTCCCTGCTTAATGGTCTGAATCCTGAATTTTGCCTGATTTTGATTCTGCCGTTCCTGCTTTCTGTTTGCATACATTTGCCTGGTGTAATTTTCCACATGCCTTATTTTCAAACTTTCTTTTTAGGTGTGTTTCTTGAATACAGCATTGAGCTGGTGTATCCATTAAGATAATTTGAGTTGCAAATAATGCTCATCGTCTTAAAAAAAAAGAAAAATTGCTCTTCTAATGTTTCAGGATAGGTTTTGTTTCAAACATGGCTTCTTCTAGTGTTGCTGCTTGATTTCTCTTCAGGTCTTTCAACTCTGTGTTCCTTTGTGTGTTGGGCTGCTTCTCTCATGGGAGTCGAATGGCCACAGAGGTCCCAGAATGACCACAGAGGCTACCATGTGTTTCTACCTCACAGTCCAGCAAAAGAGAGAGCTCCTCTTCTGAAAACCTTGAAAACTCTTGAATTACATGCAAATCCGCTCCCCCTACCCCCTGCAAATCTCAGTGACTTGGTGCTGAGCAATGCCCCATTGAGTCTGGGCTGGTGTTCCTCATCCTTGAACCAATTGCTTTGGTGAAAAGATTGGTATTCTGATAAATGGTCAGTTAAATGGTCAAGCTTGAAACTGAGGTTTGAGATTCTTTCCACCCAATGGATGTGTCTTTAATGCAAGAGAACAGAAGAAGCAGTATAAGTATTATGAAGAAGTTAGCACAATTCTCACTACTGGATAATATAATTCTATAGCTTCAAAAACCAAATGAATCAACTGACAAAGCACACCAGAAATAACTGAAAATGATAAGTAACATTGTAGTTGCAATATTAATATTAATAATAGGGGAAAATCACTAGTTTTCCTATTATAATAACCAATTAGAAAATATATCTGAAGAAAATATTTCATTTATAAGAAGTATAAAATATACTGGAACAAGTTAATTAAGAAACATGTAGTATTTGCATGAAAACATGAACTTTAACTGAGAGATTTAATATGTTCTTAGTTGAGAAAACTCAATGTTATAAAGATGTCGATTTGCTTAAAAATACTTTCTGAAATCATTGTAATCTGAATGAAATTCACAATGGGTTTCTCTCTTTGAGTGTGTATTTGGGAAGGGAGGTTTGGTAGTTGTGGAAAAATATTTTAAAATCTATCTGATAAAATTATGCATGCATAAAATTCAAGAGAAGACATGAATTATGCAATTTACAGTTAGACAATAATTAGTTATTTGGGAAAAAAGGGACTAAATCCTTATCTCACAGCTCATTCCAAAGCCAATACCAGATAGAATTTGGCTACAACTGAAAGTAGAATAGGCCTTTTTATGGATGACAGGGGAAAAACAATCAAGAAATATGACTATGTAAACATTTAAAACTTTTATATGTGAAAACAAACACGTTAGCAAACAGTTCTTTCCCTCCTGCTAAAGAGACTTCAAAATCTGGACAAAATTTTAAGAGGAAAACAAAACAAAACATTTAAGTCACCAGAGAGCTATCAAGTCTAGGAAAAACCCAGAGAAGTAAGCTTTGTGTTTGGTATTGCTTTTCCCCTAGAAGCATCTGCCAATTTTGGAAGTTAGATGGGAGACAGAGGTGAGCTGAGCCTTTGAAAGACTGCTGGATTTGGGGGAGGGAAAGTAGGTCAATGCTGCCAAGAAGGGAAGTATTGGTAAATTCACAAGTTTTAGGCTGGGACTCCAAACTAAAGGGCTACAACCCATGAGTAACTGTGGGCCTGAAATAGATGTTTTCCAGAAGGCACTGAAGCTGGCTTCTAATCATATCATTTTGTGATTGAATTAAGATAATTCAGAGCTGCTAGTATACCTAGCCACTTGTCAGAAGGAAACAAAATGCTTTCTGAAGAAAGGTTGCATCCTAGTCTCAAATTATCTATACCATTTTTCACATACAATATCTGACACTTGGTCAAGAAAAAACAGACACATAAAGAATCAAATAGCGTAGTGGAAAATCAAAGGAAGCAATAGACAGAATAAGAAACCCAACAGGAATCTTGAAAATGGAGGTTTCATAGATGGATTGTAAAATAAGTATGATTAATATATTATTATAGATAATAAAACATGAGATCTATATTGTTATTAGATAACAGTAAACTATGAAAAGATACCAAATGGAAATTCTAGAAGAGAGAAAAATATCTAATGCATCAGTAATCCAACTGGAGAGGTTTAATATGAGCCTAGAAACATTGAAAAGAAAATTAATGAACTGGAAGATAAATATGAAAAATATACAGAATAAATCATGTAATTATGAAAAGATTAAAACATACAGAAAGAAGAAAGAGTGACACAGAGGACAATGTAAGAGACATATGGGAACTAGTGAGAAATTTTAACATGTCTGTTAACAGAGTCTACGAAAGGAAACGAGAAATATATTAAGGGAGAAACAATGTTTGAAGGGACAATGGATGATAATTTTCTTTAAAAAAAGAAATCTGTGAACCCATGCTGGGTAAATAGCACATTCTCCAATAAACACCGAGGGAAATTTTGCATCCACAGACCCACACAAAAGAAAATACTAACATGTGCTATTCTGGGACAAAAAAATTGTTCCAGATGAAAACTTAAAAGATACAGGACAGATTTAAGAATCTCAGAAATGATAAATATTGAATGTTGATATAAAACTGTAATAATAAAATCTTGTAGGGTCAAATGTATTACAAATAATATGTTAGGGTAAAAACATTTAAAGGGTTCTAAGTTTCTTGCATTGCCTGGGAAGGGGTACATATCTTCACCTGTCTTAGACGACAATAAGTCATCTATACATGTTATAATCTCTAGTGTAACAAATCAAAGTAAAAGAATGCATAACTACCAAGTTAATAAGAGGAAACAGAACTATAAAAACAATCTACCAAAAGAAAGAAAAGAAAAGAATACAGAACAGTTAGTACAGATAAAAAACAGATGGCAAAATGGTAGAATGAAACCCAATCATACCAATAATTACATTAAATATAAATGAACTAAGTATTGCAATTAAAAGATCAATATTGTCAGACTGTTCTTTAAAGCAAGAACCAACTACGTGTTACTTATGAGAAACACTTAAAATATACAGAAGAGGTTGAAGGTACAGGATAGAAAAGTTATAACATAGAAAAAAATAACCAAAAGAAAACTATTATCACTATATTATTAAGAATAGGTTTATGAAAAGTGAAGAAGAAAAAGTTGTCAGAGGGGCTGGAAGGAGAGAGAGAGAGACCAGGCAAACAGTGTAATCAATGTTTTCAAAGTAGCCTCCCTTTCTACCTCGGGCCGCAGGCAGGGTGGTGTGAAAGGGTTGGTGAATGTGGAGAATGTATGCTAGAAACTAGTGGGAGAGAACATAGGATTGGAAAGATGAGCCCAGATTAGAGGAAAAGCCTGCATAGTACTTCCAATGGATTTTATATGTCATAGATTTGGTCATGGCTTTAACCAATGAGAAGCTGTTCTATCTGTAGTTGGTCGTAGTGAAAAACAAAAATTGAAAACTTATCCCTGTTGACCCCCTTAACAGCCTTTAGTTTACTGGAATGTCTATTATCTCCTGTAAGTTTTTTGTTTTGTTTTGTTTTAAAGATTTTATTTATTTGACAGACAGAGATCACAAGTAGGCAGAGAGGCAGACAGAGAGAGGGGAGAGGGAGAAGCAGGCTCCCGGCTGAGCAGAGAGGCCAATGCGGGGCTCGATCCCAGGACCCCAGGACCATGGCACCCCTCTACTGTAAGTTTTAAAGTTTTCTTCATCCACCACAGATAGCATGGTGATGGTGTTTATGAACTCCAGCTTTGCAGAATTGGCCTGCTTTGAATTCTGTCTTCACATTCTGCATCTACTTCTTCTATGTTGTATGCCCATGGGCAGAGACTTTTAATCTCTCTGTCTCTCTCTCTTTCTTTTTAAATATAAAATAAAAATAACAGGGGCGCCTTGTGGCTCAGTGGGTTAAAGCCTCTGCTTTCGGCTCAGGTCATGATCAGGTCCTGGGATTGAATCCCGCATCAGGCTCTCCGATCAGCAGGGAGCCTACTTCCTCCTCTCTCTCTCTGTCTGCTTCTCTGCCTACTTGTGATCTCCCTCTGTCAAATAAATAAATAAAATATTTTAAAACATAAAATAATAAAATAAAAATAACAGCACATAACTAAAGAGACTGGTGAGAATTAAGTGAGTAATGCCCATCACATATGAGAACATAGTAAGTACTCAACAAATAGCTGTTATTTTTAATATTATAATTATGACTTTTGTTTCAGATATTGTTTTGGTATCAAATAAATGCTAATTAGGTAAGTCTAAGGATAATAAGCCTAGACTTCTTTTCTGGTCTTGCTCTGTCCTCAACTCTGAACCAGGAACTTACCACTGTGCCATCGGTCTGTCTGGTCTTTCCTGCCTGAAACTGGCAAACAACCAAGAAGAGAGTCCTTCTATGTGTGAGTCCTCTGGTTGGCACTGGGGATATTCTCCAGTAAGACAGGGCTGTTCCCATGAAGGAGTTCACAGTGTGAAAAAAGGATTTCCATGCACTGGGAATGACTAATAGGAAGAAGGGTGTATCCTAGCTTGTAGGATGAAGGACGTGCTTTGGAAGCAGAGAAGGAGAATGTTTTCTGGCTGGGGAAGAAGAGGAAGGCTTCATAACGGATTTGGAGGGAGAAGCAGGAGAGACTATTCCAGGCACATAGAACAGCAGGCATACAGAGTCAGGATGGCATAAAAGTACAATTCATGCTTGGGGAGTGGCTAATTGCCCACTGTCCCAGGTATGTCAGATGGACGGAAGGGACCAGCATTTGCAAAGGCTAGAGAAGTAGACCGAAGTTGGGCTGCGAAGGCTTGTCTATGAAATTTAGAATGCTTCCAAGTTATTTCAGAGGCAAATCTTTTGTAGCAAGCCTTCAAATAAAGTCATACTTAAGGTATAGTTGTGCTTTGTGGTTTGTAGAAGAAATTCCAGGATGAGTGTTCCCTAAATGGCCAAATAAGCATTGATAGGAATTTGGGAGTTAGAAATAGACATTCTTTCCTAATCTAAGTTATTTATATTATGACCAACTAAATGTGAACTTACACTTGCTGAATTGTTTAGTAATGGTAATACAAACTATGACTATAACGGTAGCATCGGTACTAATGGGTACTAATAGTAATACCCTCTGACACTTATTGAAAGTGTTTTATATGCCAGGAACTCCTTTAGATTCTCTTAATTCATTAGTGTATTGAATGTAAAATCCTCCTAGCACCTCTGAGGCAAAGCTATTATTATGTAAAACAGAAAACATACTGTAAACTAGGAAAAACACTATGCAATGATAATGGTAGGCTATGTTGTTTATGTGTGCACTGGGGCTCCTCTGCCTCTTACTTTCCTTACATGTTCACCTTTTCTCTAGTTTTACGCTACAGGCTGGAGGGGGAGGAACGAGAGGAAGAGAGAAACGGGGAAAGGGAGGATGTTTAGGAAATTGTTATTCCTAACGAATTGTAGTTTGAGTTCTGTTTTTGTTTTTAAAACCCATTTAGAGAGAAAAAATAAAGACCATTCTATCATGTAAAGATATTAGTTCATCTTGCTGAATTTGCGTAGGTTGAGACTGGTGGGCGCTGAATTAGAGATTCTGGAAGAAACACTGGGTTTCAAGGAGGCTGAGCGTTTGTCTTCTGTATCTGCCTGTCAGGCTCAACTGTGAGCTTCAAAATACAATATCATTCCCTCCCACTCGTTACATTTGCTCAAGATCAGTACCCACTCTAGAGAGTCACTCATATCCCATTTAGGAATATCTACCTGGTTGTGGGAAAGATAGGATAAACAGTTGAAACTCTCAAAGTATTATCAGGAAGATGTCAATGGGCAGCCCCTTAAAACTGGAATTAATTCCACAGGGAAATTATGATGGAATAATCAATTTAGAAATTTAAAGCTTGGATTGAGATTCAAAGATTTTGAAAAGAAAACAAAAACAAAAACCCTTGCAGAAGCACAAATCTGCTTAAAGTTCTTTTCAATCCCTGACAACTGTGGGTCTAAGATTTTCACAAAATGAGAGGAAAGAAATTATATGTAATTTTCACATCGGAACTAGTCTCTTTTTGCCTGCTCCCTTCCAAATTTCGACTACTTAGCGTGCCGGCCAAATCCTACAGTGAACGTCACTTTAGAACAATCTGAATGGAAAAACCACAGAGCATCACTTCTTTAAAATTATGCACGAACAAACCCAAGAATAATCAGAAGAAGCATAAAACAGATTACGTTTTACCTAAAGTGGAATTTAAGACACGCCACAAGTAATTGATTCTCTAAGATAATTTAAGAACAAAGCCTCATTTGACTTTTTTTTTCCTTTTTTTTTTTTTTAAGATTTTATCGATTTACCTGAGAGAGAGCATAGTAGGGGGAGAGGCAGAGAGAGAAGCAGACCCCCTGCTAAGCAGGGAGCCAAGGTTGGGTTCAATCCCAGGACTCTGAAATTATGACTTGAACCAAAGATGCTTAACAACCGAGCCACCCAGGCGCCCCCATTTGACTTCTTAAACACAATAGCAGGTCACTATTCTGCAAAGCCAGAACAGTGATGGCCTTGTCTGATATAACCGATGTATTTTTCTTTTTGCCACCTTTGCACTGCTTCCTTTATTTTAGTATCTGTCACTCTTTCTTGCGATTCTTAGTTTATATGCCTTTCTCCACTAAGGAGTTCCTTGAGAGCAGACATCTCTTCTTATTTACTCTCGTAAAAGGTATTCTCAGTATTTGCCACTGTGTCGTGCATAGTAGGCAGTCGACCAATGCTAGCTGAATTCATGAATGAATACATGTGTGCCATCGTCAAAGCAATACATTAATTAATAGCCCTTAATAGTCAGACGTCCTTAATTCTGAGTCCTGCTACTAAGTTCCTTTGAACTGTTGATGTAATGTTTTTTCACTCATAAAAGATGATTTTGAAAATTTCATCCAGCAAATGTGTGTTTCTATAACAAGAGATTCATAGCATTTTTATAAACTGTGAAATGTGAACCCTGGACGGTCGATGAGTAATTCAAGTTTTGACATCTGACCCCTGGCTTTGGGAGACCAGGCTACTATGTACTCTTTTATCTCACTTTACCAAAAATTTCAATTATACTCCATTCTGGTTTGTTTTGTCTCTTTCCCATGGATTTGTATGGGGAGAAAAGAAGTGAGTAAAACAGTCACTGTATGGAGGATAATTCGAAGTTGGAGAACTTCGTTCATAGGCTGCTAGGGTCTTCATTTTTCCGACTTTGATTTCCATGCCAGCCTAAAATAGCAACTCAGTCCCTTACATGTATTATCATTCTACTAAAGCTTATGACAGTGAAGAGAAAAACAGTGGGAGAAGAGAAACCAGATTGGATTTTCTGAGAGTTTGAACCATAGTTTGGTCTTTGGGTAACATCTATCTACTTATTTTTAAAATCAGCTTGAGCCTTGCAACTATGTACAGATAGTTCCTCTAGAAATTTTCCATGCTTTTGAAAAGCTTACATAATTGCTTATGTGGCAATTGCAAAATTGTCCCTTGACGTGAACATAAACCAGAGAAGTGTCCTGCTCGCCATTTCAGGCTCTCCCTCCTGCAGAGGGGGGAGAGGGGGAGGAGAGAGAAGCAGAACCATAGGAAGAAGGTGGAGTTTGTGTAAAGAGTGGGAAAACCATGGAAAGTGTTTGTAAACAGTGGCAGGGCCTGGAGGCAACCCCATCTGAGACAGAAAAAGAAGAAGAAAAAAATCATAAGCCTGATGATCTGCCCTCCTTTCAGCAGAGAGGGAGGTTGTCCCTTTCATGTCTGGTTCTTCTGTTTTGGAGATAGATGTCAAAGTGAAAACAATGAGATGCTCAAAGTATTCGCTTTCCTAATTGGTCGATTCCAAATCAGCTACCCAGAAAAGCAGGAAGTGTACCGCAGATGAGTTTATGAAGATCTTCTCTTAGCTGTCATTTCAGAGTGGGTTTTTTTCTTCCTTCATTGTCGGAGAGCAGTGAAGAATTCAGTGAGAAATTTGTTACCAGAAACCAGTCTCTGATTTGGGGCCGGGGTGGAGGGGAGTTGGTGGTTTCTGATCTAAAATCCAAGGCCAGAGAGATTTTCCTAAATCACTGAAAGCAAATTGAAGCAGGATAAGATATTAAGCTGTTAGGCGGTTTCAAAGCCAGCTCCTTGGTGTTTCCCTAGAAAGTCTTGCAGCTGGAAAAGGAGAAGCCTTTAAACCCCAATCCTTGTGCCTGCTTGTGTGTGTGGGGTGTGTGTGTGTGTGTGTGTGTGTGTGTGTGTGTTTGCGCTAAGCAATTACACAAACAAAAAGACAAATGCAGTTCCTTTCTCTCTCCTCTCTCCTGGATATTTCTGCACCCACCCCTGCACCCAGGCCATCTCCTGTGCAACCTCACTTCTGCAGGTTTGGGCAGCTTGGCCTGTGTCAGACAATAGATATGCAAGATAACAACAGGGCAGTCCCTCAGAGGCCTTGGCCTTTATCAGGATTAACTGTTACATCAATAAGCAAAACAGGGTGGCGGGGTTTTTCCATCGCTGGCCTTTGCTGTTTCTGGGTGCCAGATGGCATTTCTATCCATGAAAACAAAATGCTGCAAGTTAGAATGTTGACTAGGCACTGTTACTTCCACTTGATCACACTGTTTGGGGCTCGCTTTGATGTACAAAACACTCCTAAGATAATGAAATGCGTTGGCAGCTGGCTAATGGCTGGGAAAGTGCAAACCCGGCACTGAACTCTTCCCGGAGACTATTCAATGGCAAGGTGGTGTCAGGCCCAGAGCTGGAGAAGGAGCAAAGAGGCTCGTTGCCAGGCAGGCCCAGGACTCTAGGGCAAGCTGCTGAGGAGGGGCTGGTATTTTTCTCCCTTCAATAGAAGTGGTCTGTGCCTGCAGCAAATGAGAAATAAATCATTCAAGGCCAAGCTCAGGCTTATGTTGAACTAGCTGTGGAACTTGCATAAGATCCTCTGCCTGCACAGGTAAACAAAGACCGGGCTACCCTAGTGGAGGTGGTCTTGGAGTGGTTAGTTTTTGCTCGTGCCCGCGTAGGACCTCATCTTTATGCAAGGGGGAAAAAATGTCTTAGGAATTAAATCTGACTTTGCTGCTGCTGATCTTCTCACTGGCCTGATTCACTGGGAAAGTAGAGCGTGCATAATTGGGGAGGGAGGCGTTTTCTCACCCGTCTGTCCCTTGATGCTACAGCCCACTCCATGCAGGTACTGCCTGGGTACGGGCCCCTGTGGGAAGTTGCCTGTGCCCCTGTCCCCTTCCGCTGGATAGCCCTATCCCAATCCCAATGGACCTGCTGGCCACCCAAATTTCTTCCAGCACCTGGACTCCCTCAATCTAAGCAGAAACTCTCTCAATTCTCTAGTTTGCTCTTATCTATGTTACTAGAATGTGAGCTTGGGGCATTCCAAAGTGCTTTTGTACCAAAGGTCAGGTAACTCTGGGCCAGCCCCTGGTCCAGATCCAGCCAGCCATCTGTTTCAAAGCTAGCAAGAGTTTTATATTTTTATATGATGGCAGGGGGATCAAAAAAATATTTTGTGTCCCACATAATTCTATGACATTCAAACGTGCTCGTCCGAATGTCAGCTTTTCTTGGCACACTGACACTCGGGGTTCCTGCATGGGACGTCTTTGGCTGAGTCTGCAGGACCACTGTGCAGCCGAGTCCTTGCCTCAGAGGCTTGGGGATAGCCTGTAAAGCCTAAAATATTTACTCTCTGGTCCCTGATTGAAACATTCAATCCCCTGCCTTAAAATTGTTGCTGAACCCAGGGTAGGTGCTCACTGTCCCTCTCTGACCATTTCTAAAGTCTGAGAAGTTTAGCTGGGTGGGAAGTTCTCCACTATCCCAGTGTTTCCATCACCTTCCCTTGGAAAAGTTGTTCGTGCCACCATGAGAGACACTTTCCTTCCTCTCTAGCTCAAAATGGAACCAGCTTTTGAAGTTCTTGCTGAAGCTTCCTTTCTGGGCTTTGTCTCCCCACAGTCAACTCCTGAGTTGGCATTTAAACAAATACTTAAGGGTCAAATGTCCCTAGGGTCTCTGTTCAGCTGGGCTGGAAATCCGAGGGGAAACGTTGAGGGGAGGTGGAGGGAGTTTGATGATGATGCTTTGTACCCTGGCATTGTCCCTTTCCGGGAGCCCTCTGCTTGTCCACAGAGTCGGGTTACAAGTCAGGGTTGGAAGCTTATCTGAGCCAACGGAATTGGATCTGCTGGTCCCATAGCCGGTGTCTCTGTCTCTGCTTGGAGCCCTGCCTTTGTCAATTCAAACACTGTATTTAAAAAAAAAAAACAAAAAGTAATTGACCACGGTTTTGTTTCCTCCTCATCCTGTTTGTGAAGGAGGTACTGGGTGTGTGGTCTCTAACTTCCTACCTACTCCGCTTCATCTTACGGTGCTGGGACCTTCTTTTTTGAACTCTGGCTTTCACATGACTGTTGGCCACAGCCATTCCGGGTCCATTAAACATAGACGCTTCCTTTGCCAAAAGTTACAGCAGTTGGCTCTACGTGACAATTACTGTGACTGGTTTTTTGTTTTTTTGTTTTTTGTTTTGTTTGTTTTTGTTGTTTTTTTGTATTTTTCTGTGTTTCCCAAGGGGAATATGTATTTCTTTTATATCAAAGAGAAAAAAGGGTAAAAAAAAAGTTGTAAAAGTACCAGTCTAGTAGTAATCTCTACCTACTGGTGAGCGTGCCTCAAACGCTTACCTTCTCCTATCTCTTCTTTTTTTTTTTTTTTTAAATATTTTATTTATTTATTTGACAGACAGAGATCACAAGTAGGCAGAGAGAGAGAGAGAGAGAGAGGAGGAAGCAGGCTCTCCACGGAGCAGACAGCCCAATGTGGGGCTCGATCCCAGGACACCGGGATCATGACCTGAGCCGAAGGCAGAGGCTTTATCCCACTGAGCCACCCAGGCGCCCCTCCTATCTCTTCTTAAAGTGCATCCAGATATTACAGATGTTATCTAAATCCACGAAACTAGATCAACTCTTATAAGCTATGACTTTGTTTTAAAAAATATGTATGAGAGATGGTGTGTGAGAGGGTAATATATATATTAAGAAAGCAACTAAACTTCTAGTTTCTGGGTCCAGGATCTAAGGATAACAAATAAAAAGATGAACAAACTGGAAAAAAGACCTGGAATGATGTTCATTGAATTATCAACAGTTCTCTCTGTAAGTAGATTTAGGGGTAATGGCTGCTTTTATTTTATGCTAAACTTGTTGGATTATTTTAAAATTTTAACTGTGATGATGTATTATATTTGGTTTCTTTTGTTTTTGTTTTTGTTTTTTGATGTATTATATTTGTAATGAAAAACTCCAATCCCACATATATTTTCCACAGACCTTTGAATATCCATTGTACACACCTACATCTGTTATTAATCAGCCCCTTACTTACCTACCCGCTCCCATGGCAAGAGACCGTGACCTTAGACCCCTATATCACTCTTCATGGAATATTTGAAAAACGCTAGTGTTCTGGCTCATCTGGGATGGGTAAACAGAGTCAAACTTACTTTATGGCTTCAGATTTTTGGGTTATGCCTAGAAAGTCTTTTTTTTTTTTTTTTTTTTTTTTTGCTCCAATGTGTGATATATACTGTCTGTGATGTCTTCTAATACTTTGTTATTTGTGCTTATTGGACAATTTTTAATCCATGTGGAATTTATTTGTGTGTGGGTCGTGAGGTAGGAATCTGATGTTTGGACCCCACCATTATGTAATCAACACAAATTAAAGCTGACAGTTACAAGTGCACATGGTAAAATAAGTTATCAACTAGCTACTTCCAGGAAAACAAATTTTGACAAATCTGTACCTGCAGTATTTGACTTGGGAAAAATGTGACTTGATAAAAACAGTGGCCATAGGAAAAAACTAAGAGTGACAGAAGCTTTAACTGATAAGATTTGATAAGGATAAAACAACCCGCCATTATAAGATTCACATTAAAAAAAATGTGGTCTCAGTGAAAAGAATTTTTGATATGGAAATGATGATAATTAGATGAACATTTTCATTATGGTCAAGGGAAATTGGACAAGGGAAAATAAAAAGCTTAATTCCAGAATGTTTCTCAAGGAAAGCTCATCAGTGTTGGTAAAATTATGATATTAAAAATTGTTTGAATTGATAAATCCGGAGTGAAAAGGTTCTTGGGGCCAAATCAGTGAAGCGAAGATCATTCTTTTCTTTGGAGATCATACTTTATTTTTCTAAATGGGCTGCTAATTATTCTGACACCATTTATATAAGCAAATGATAATTCCCACAACTGGTCTGAAATGAGCCTTTTTCATTTACTGAAATCTCATACTTGGCTCTATGTCTGGAATCTTTTATTTCTTCAATGTGCTTACTTAATCTGCACTGGTGTTAATTATTGCAGATTTAAAGTAACCTTGATAACTATTAAATAGCCCCCATTTATCCCCCATTAGAATTGTTTTTCAACATTTTTTTAGTTCTTCCTCACATTTATTCTTTCAAGGAACTGTAGCATCAGCTAGTTTAATAGACCAGATTTTTAATAACAAACTGAACGATTATAGACATTTTATATTTTAGTTGTAATCTCCTACTTAATTGTTTCAATTATTAAATAATATATATAAATAATATCTTGGCTAAATTTTATATATATTTATATCTATCTAATCTTTATGTGTCTATATCTGTACCTATAGATGCATATGTAGGTGTCTATGTGCATATGTATGTTTGGACCCCACCATTTTGGTTTTAGCCTTTAAATTAATTGAATTTATTTCATTTTCGTTTTCAGATTTTTTTCTTCTTTTGAGCTCTTTAAAATCCTTTGCTGTTTATCCCTTCTGAAGATAATTTCAGTTACTATATTATACTTTGTCCATTATCTGCTTATTTCCAATGACAAGACCTGAGAGCCTTATCATTCCTGCAGCTCCAACATGAGATGGTTTGGGCACTGATTTGGAAGTAAAAATGGCAAAGGTTTATTTTTTTCCTGAAATTCAGTATATACTCTGAGTGTTGAGGAAGGGGCAAGGTTTAAGTCTCCTTAGTAGGATTTCCTTGTACCCTCTTCCTCTTTCCTAAAGAATAAGAATCTATTATTTATCCTGTCCTTCGCTGTGTCCTCTAAATTCCTGGATGAAATTCACAAGGAGTTTTTAAAGTCTACCTCCCCTTTGATGAGAATTGGTGATTTGAATTTGCATTGTAATGTCTCTCCTAAGAGCAGAGCCTTAACCTTCACAATGCTATACTTTGCAAATTTGATACCAGGTAATGGACAGTTCTTTGAAATGCTGTCTCATTCATCTGCCACTTGTTTATCGTTTGGGGTTTTCATCATGTGACTTTGGATTCTTTTTTTTTTTTCCCCAAACTACCTTTTATATACAATTCATATTCCATGAAGGCAGAAATTTGGTTAATTTTGAATTCTATCTTTATCTAATTTAATATCTTTATCTAATTGTATCTAATTTATCTAATTTAATCTAATATATATCTAATAATGCTTAGTCCATAATAGGCACCTAGTATATATTGTTGGTTGACTAACTTGTCAACCAACTTACCTTTATTTCCAAACACAGCCTTTGAAGAACTCTAGGTTATCAGGGTTAGCTATTTGTCTGCCCCAGAGATCATTCTAGCATACCTGAAACAAATCTCACATCCCTAAAGCCTCTGATTCCTCTTATTCCTAAATTCAAACATTGGTGTCCTCCTCAAAATGTTTACACTCAACACTTTTCCATCATTTAAGAACTTCTTCCTTTTCTCTCTGCTCCAGCCCCCTTCACACCCACATGTAATTCACCCCCAGATTTGTTGATTCTATTTCAGTGTCTCTGTACCCATTCAGCTTTTCCGGTTCCCACCACACTAGTTCAAGACCTTGCTCCCTCTCACTTTGTTGTTATGATTTCCCCCTAATTATTATCCCTTCCTTCAGGGGCTCTCCCCAGTCACTCACTTCACCAAAATCCATGTTAATATTGCCTCTAGATCACTCATCCTTAAACATGTCTGACCCCATCACTACGTGCCTATGATTCCTTGTTACCTTTAGACAACCCTTCAAACTCTCTAACCCGCTTTGCACACTCTTCCAGAATGTGAAGGGTCTCAGTCGTGATTTCTGGTTTAATCTGCTTCATGCTCAGCACCTTTTACTCCTACCAGGGGAGTGTACTGTCTTTCCCTGGACGAACCCTACAATCTCTTTGTTGCTGATCTTTGTCCCTTCTCACTGTGCTCTGGGCACATAGGCTCTTTCTGTTTGATCGCCCTCCATGACCTGTCCTGCAACAGCAGTTCCTTTCCCAGCTTGTCTGCCAGCTGCATGTGGTTGTGTAACTGCCACTCATTCTCCATCACTGCAAAATCACCTCTCTGGTAAGCCTTCCACGGTCCCTCCCTTGGGAGCTTTCCCTGCTTCCTTATATCCAGTCACATTAAACACCATCAGTTCTGATATTAAAAGTACCCAATGTGTAATTATACACATATGTGTGGGGTCATCTGATTAAGGGCTGTCTCCCCCACTTTATTGTAAACTCTGTGAATGAAGAGATCTGACCCACCTTGCTCACTACTGTGTCCCCTATGACCAGCACTGGAGCACATGAAATACTTAAAGAATGAATGCATCAATGTCTGCATTAGACTTGGCCATCTTCCTTACCCTCTCTCTTCTTGGAAGCCACCCAAGACCTCTGTTTTGAATTTACCTCTTTCTTTCCTTTCATCACTACACACTTACCTCTTCTTCCATAGGTGGTAGCTCCTATGGAGTAGTCTTTTGTCATCCAGATCCTATTCCCCTAGGAAGCCAGGAGGATGGTCTGGTTCATGTCTAAGGATGAGCGCTAACATTAGAAAACTAAGGCTTTGAGAGCCCCTGGGTGGCTCAGTCAGTTAAGCATCCAACTCCTAATTTTGGCTTGGTTCATGATCTCAGGGTTGTAAGATCAAGCCCCGAGTCGGGCTCCCCTTGAGTTTAAGATTCTCTCTCTCCCTCCCTCTGCTCACTAACCCCCGCTTTCTCGCTGTTTCTTTCAAAAAAAAAAAAAAAAGTTAATGCTTTGTTCATAAGAGTAACAAAGGTTGGCAAAAGTGGAAATGGTTAAGAAGTATTATGTCACACTTCCAATGCACCCCAGAGTTTTGGTCACAAAATCATCTGAACCCGTGTACTCCGATTATACCTTAATATTACCCAGTCAACTCGTAGTTGTGTAAGGATGTTAATCAGAGAGGCTGGGATAGGATATGGAATGAGGGCGGTGGCAATCCACACCAACTAGCAGAAATCCATGCCCTAGTGCTGGTGGGTTAATAATATCATCTTACATTCTTATTTGGTCTTCTTTTGTGCATGTCACTCAATAATCTTGTTAATAAATTCTAGCAGGTGATGATAATAAGGAAATAATGGTTGAACTAATCTGCATTTATCCTGTCAACTCCACCTTAGCAGAGGACATAAACCCACACGGAAAAATTTGGCCATTGTCTATTTAAATCTCTTACAAAAGAAAAGTAGTGTTTGAGTTTTATGAAGGCTGTCGATTTATTGCTCTTAATTCTACCCACAACAAAATGAGTTGTCTTTCAACCTGGTTTTGCCAAGAATTTCATCTGGATTAATGGACGGTCTAAAAACCATAAAAAATTATTCAAAAATTGATATAGCACAGTTAGCTCTCGACTGCCACAGAGGGTTTGGAGGATTTCCTAGGGCCTGTTAATTTGAAATCATAGGAAAGAACATGGGAAGGAACAGAAAAAGCTGTGGTTATACTATACTCTGGCCTGAAGCTACCAAAGAGGAAGATATTAATGGCAACTTGTAAGGGTGCATTCTGGGTATTTTCTTATCCTAGCCACTGAAAAGGTGGGGAGAAGTATATTTTTCATAACAGAAAATATAATCATTTCTCCTTCTTGCTCTTGAAGATTGTGAGAAAATTTCTAAGAGATATTCTTAGAAGAGTCAGAAAAGTATTATTCTAATCTCTATGGATGCTCAGAGACGTAAAGGACTCAATTTTGGTAACACAGCACCCAGAGTGTTTCGTAATTGTTCCTTTGATGAAGACAGGACTTTCCTGAAAAGATAGGAGCCAGAAGAAGGAGAAGTCCAATTTCAGTATGCTAGAAGAAGAAGCTGGGATCTTTGTGATTTTGTGTAGCCTGCTCAGTGGGGAGTCTGGATCTACAGATCAGAGACAATGATATCACTGTCAGGTTCTGAGACTTTTGTAACTTGTCTGTGTTTGTCCCTATGGTCATTGCCTTTCCCCATTTTGACTACAGGCAAAATGCTTGAAATGAAAATCATTTCTGGACAATGTCTTAGATACGGTTAATTAATTCATTCACTCAGCCAGTTTTTGTGGCGTGCTTATTCTGTACCAGGGTCTCCTCCAGAGCCTGAAAAAGGTAACAGTAGACAAAGCAGAGCTCTGTGCCTTCACTGAGCTAATATTTTAGTGTAAAGACCAACAGTGAAGGCAGTAAATAAAATCTATAAAGTATTAGACGCTGATAGGTGTTATGGAGGAAATAAAAGAGGAAAGAGGATAGAAGACACTGAAGGTGGGAGTTGCAATCTTAAATATGGTAGTCAAGAAATACTCAATCGAGAAGGTGGCATAAATAAAGACCTGAAAGAGGGGATTCAGCTAATTGTGTGGTTATTGGGGGCAAGGGTGTTCCAGGTAGAAGAATATAAAGTTTAAAGGCGATTTCTTAAACTAGGTTAGAAAAGGATTTTACTGGCTCAATGTCTCTGAAAACTCAAGGGCTCCCTTCTGCTTCAGGTATGGCTTGATAAAGGGATTAGGAAAACATTCTTTTTTGGTTTTTTCCTCTTCTCTCTGTATGTTGGTTTCATTCTTACATAGTTTGGCCCTTTGTGGCCACAGGAGAGCTATGATGTTTCCAGTTCTTACATCCTATACTTCAATTCCATAGGAAGAGTAAAGGCCTTTGTCTCAGTATTACTAGCAAAAATCTCATTTTGTTTCTCTTGCCCTGAGTGGGTCACTGCCCATTTCTGACCCAATTATTGTGATCAGAGCAAATACTATGTACTGATTGCTTGAGGTCTGTGTCACTTGCTACGCTGGAATGGCATAGACTGAGAAAGTATGTTTGTGCCTGCTTGTTTTGTTTTATTTTGTTTTGGTTTTTGGTTTGGGTTTTTTGTTTTTTTTGGTTTCTGGTTTCGGTTTTGGTTTTTTGGTGAGGGGAAGGGGGCATTCCCCTAAAGAAAATTGGGGAACCAAGAGAAGAATTAATGGATTTTGGAGAGCAAAAACAGCAAATGTCCTTTACATCATATCTCTTTTGTTTAAATAAATCCTTGGTAGAATTAGATCCAACACAAACTTGCTGGGGCAAGTTGCTTCATCTATATGGAACCCAGTTTCTTTTTATCTAAAATGAGGATGTTGGACTCATGAACTTTAATTTATACTCTATGACTAAGGATATTTTCTGAAGTCTTACATTTAAAAAAAAGTTCATTATATTATGGTAGTACAAATATACTCTGCGGAAGGAAAGTTAAAAGCAAGTATTTAGCCTCTATTTTGAAGATTGCTATTTGGCATAAGGACCAGCATGAGTCCTTGAGTGTAGGCCTTTAAATGCAAATTTTTAAAGAGCTGATGTGATCAATCCCAGATGCCTTTGTACTGTGATTTTCCTCTGTTTGATGAGCTATAGGAAGGGAGAGATTTAGGAAGGGTGTGGATCAGGATTATTTGCTGGGTCAATTTCAAGCCTGGAGTTGGGTGACTGGGTTGAAAGACCACTTCAGGGAGCATTTTAACACAGATCTCCATATTCAAAACAGAGTGGGGAGTCTATGCAGTCTTCTGTAGACCTCTCTGACACTAAGACAATGACATTAAGATAAAGACTCTCCTAAAGGTAGAAGACACTTGGAATTTACTTCCTGGACTTTCGGGATTGCATAGTCCTTCTTTAGTGCTGGATTGAGAGGAGGATGGCTGAAGGAAATGGCCCTTCCTACATGCAACATTTTGAGATTCTCCCAGCAACGAAAAGGGAACTTTCATAAGGGCTTTGTCTGTGTTTAATATCAGAGCTCCACATTTTATATTAAATTTGTGACTATGTGGATCTGACATTTGGCATTGCATAAGAGAGCCAAGCAGCTCCTCAAGCTTCCTGCGTGTTTCAGGCAATACTTAAAATCCCTTCATGAACGCTTTCCATGTGTCAGGAATAATGCATCCAGGTAACCAGACCTGTCTTTGTGAATATTCTCTTGGAAATTTCCATGCTCTTTAGAGCAGTGCACAAAGCTCACAGAAGACCCAGGATTTCCTTCCTCTTCTGTGACAGTTTCAGGGATTTATGTACCCTTGGCTTCCCCAAATCACGAAAAATCCCTATCCAGTCTCAATAGGTCTTTACAGTCCAGTGAAGACCATTTTCCTTTCTTTTTTCTTTTTTTCCCCTTTTCTTATTTTTTCTCTACTGAAGTATTAAAAAGACCATTTGCTTTTCTCCAGCCAGCTTTCCTTTCAAGCTGGAAGGGCATACTTCAGGAGGATGTGGGGTCCCTGAAACTTTCTCCCCACCCATCCAAAATACTCCCCTTATTGTGAATTTTACATGGTTGATTCATCACAATATTTGTCTCTGAAATATTTTCCTAAAATAAAATATATGTAATAATCTATTTCAGTGCACTGTGATCCACATATTGTTCCCATACTCCAAGTGTTTTCCTGTGCTCTCGGCCAGCAAAAGCTGACCCAGCAAACTGCTCTACATGTTTGATCAATGACAACTGTCTGCACTTCCCCAATTGAGTGTGTCCGCAGTGTGTGTTCTCTCTTTCTGCCATTTCTTGTGTTCTTTCTCTTTTCATGGCTGACCAAAAAAGTAATAGTAATAGACTTGCTGCAAAGAAAGAAAGCTATTTACAGTGGATATTAAAATGTCAGTTTCAGCTACAGAATGAGAAGACAAGCCACAGACTGGGAGAAAATATTTGCAAGATACATATTTGATAAAGGACTGTTATTGAACATGTGCAAAGAGCTCTGAAAACTCAACAATAAAATAAACAATCTGATTTTAAAAATGGGCAAAGACCCCAAGAGACACCATAAGCAAAGAAGATAAACAAATGGTAAATACACATATGAAAGCAGACCCCACATCGTTTGTCATAAGAAAATGGCGAATGAAAACAGCTATGGGAGATGACCACATTTGTGTATTCTAAGCCATTCTGGGCCAAGATCTGGGACACCAATAGCATCAAATGCTGGGAGAGTGTGGAACAATGGGGACTCTCATTCATTGCTGGTGGAAGTGCAAAGTGCTCCAGCCCCTTTGGAAGACGGTTTGGCAGTTTCTTATAAAACAAACATGCTCTTACCATATGATCCAGCAATTGCACTCCTTGGTATTTACCGCAATGAGCTGGAAAACTATGTCCACACAAAGCCTGCATATGGATATTTATAGAAGTTTTATTCATAACTACCAAAACTTGTAAACAACCAGGACATCCTTCAGTAGGTGAACAGCTTAATAAATAAACTAGTATGTACAAACATTGAAATATCATTCAGTACTGGAAAGAAATGAGCTATCAAGCTGTAGCTATAAAAAAGAGAAAACTTAAATCACATGACTAAATGAAAGAAGTCAAACTGAAAAGACTACATACTGTATGATTCCAGCTATAGGACATTCTGGAGAAGGCAAAACCATGGAAACAATAAAAAGATAAGGGTTAACAGGAAGGAGGGATCAATCTGCAGCGCATCAAGGATTTTAGGGAGTAGTGAAACAATTTTGTGCGATACTAGAAGAGTGGATACATGTCATTTTCCATTTGTTCGAACCCATAGAATGGACACCGAGAGTGAACCCTAATGGAAACTACTGGCTTTGTTTGTTAATGGTGTGTCAGTGTAAGTTCCTGGATGCTAACAAAGGCATCACTCTCCGGGGAGTGTTTATGGAGGAGGAGGCTGTGCCTGTCTGTGCGCATAAGGGGATCTATGGGAAGTCTCCTTTCTTTGCACACAAGTTTTGCTTTTTCTCTAAAAATGAAGACTTTAAAAAATGCAAGTTGCATAGGTTTTTGAGGTGACCTTGTGTGGAAGTTCTTTGACGTTATAAAAGGCATCATCACCACATCCTGAAAAGACTAACATTCAGCTTCATAGACAAGAGAGGCAAGAAACCATGGTGGTAAGGCCTGACTCCAGTGGCCACAACAAGCCTTTGCCCATGCCTTCCTGTAAGAATTGGGCAGTAGCAGCCTGTTGAGAGCCACTGAACTAGCATGTAAACTTTCCTGGCCCTGCCCTATGCCTCTGTCCTGCCCACAAGACAAAGGAAGGAAAATAGAGAAGAATACTTCTCACTCTTAAGTTTTCTGAGGCCTTCTTAGAAGATAATCCCCCTCCCTTGTCGGAGCTGGACGGTCTCAAGCCCAGGCTTATCTGGGAGGACAGCTCAGAGCAACTGAAGCTGTGTTTACCAGTACAGCTGTCGAAGCAGCAGGAGTCCCCTCCCTGCGGCTACTATCACTACCCCTTGCGGGCTGGACAAGGAGAAGGGTGTACTGAGTGACTTTGGCTGATCATTACGCTAATGGCTGACATATAATGACGGCACATATCGTGCCAGGCAGAACAGTCAGTATTTTACATGGATTGTTGCAATCCTCGCAAGAATAAGAGTTGGTAGCCCTTCCTATGTGCCAGGCATATCCTCGGAGCTCTAGATATATTATGCTAATTTCATCCTGATGAGAAGCTAATGAGTTGTGACCCTTACCTTTCCTGTTCTACAGATGAAGAAACTAAGCCTTAGAGAAGCTGAAGAACTTGCCCGGTGTCACACAGCTGCTAAGTGGTATAGTCCATAATCAAGCTGAAGGAAAGCATGAGTCCAGAATCATCTTGTAATCACAGTAGAGCAGATCTGGTCTTTTATAATTTTATTTATCCCTAAAATATTTTCTAAAAATAAAATGTATATAAAGATCCATTATGGGACAACATGAATACATGTTTTCCCCCATGTACCATATGTTCTTGGATAATGAGTGCTAGCGTAACAGACGTTAGCACACACTCTAATCATTTGAGGGATAGCATCCCACTATGATTGTGATTGTTAACGTTTAGAAAAGAAAGCACAGGCAAGTTTGGAGAGATGGTGGGAGGGGTGGTGTGAGTGTCCAAAGACACTGGGTAGGTTACCACCATCTTGGAGAGTTTGTTCTGCCTATAAACTAGCCTATGAATTTCCAGAAACTTGATCTGGTCAGTGCAGTGGGAGGTTTCACTCTTGTGGAATGGACTCATAGAGGCTACAATAAAAACGAGGACACCAATTTATCAAATGCAATGAGAATTACAATTGTTAGGGTATCAGATCCTTTCATCTCACCAGACCCTCACAATATACTGTCCTTGTAGATATGCTGTACAAAAAGTCAAATTATAAGTAAGTTGTTAGATGAGTCTGGGAGTTTCTCTATGAATCAGTCATCAAGGTTATAAGAGCTGGATGCATTCAGCTCCATGGCAGGAAAAAGCTCCCATCCAGGAGCAGCTAGCTTGAATCTTTGTGTTCAATTCAGAAATTGGCCAGTGTACTCTGCCCTACATAGAACTTTGTCCGTACGAATTATTTGGTTTTGGGTGACAGGAAAATCTAAAACAAGATAGACGTTTGTTACTAATTTATGTAAAAGTCTGAATTGATGTTGGGCCCAAAGCTGGCATAATGTCCCTTTGTGTCAGAGACCCACATTCTCTTTATATCTTTTTACTTTGCCCTGCAGAGTCTCGACCTTATGGTCCAAAAGAGTAGATGTATTTCAGCTCAGTAAGTCTTTTCTATTGACCAATTTAATTTACATTGTGAACCCTCATTCTGCCTCTTGTGGGATACCAATACTTGGGGAAACAGGATACTTCTCCCATCTCTTCTCTGGGTTTATATCTAAACCCATTTGACTTGGGCTCATATAGACCCAGATTATTTGGGTTAGGGAATATCTTCTTGGTCATGATCTATTCTTGCTGGCCTGAAGCCCATTGTCTTCACTGTTCCAGTGGTTGTCAGTGCAGACAGTACAGATAGGTGGCTAGCTAACATGGCTCATTCTCATCTTTGCAGGCAGATTCAGCAAAATTCTCTGCTCTGGTGTGCTTCCTGGGAACACAGAAATACACGTTCCCTGGCCATGTTGGGCATGGGAAAACTTAGGGTGCCAAGACCTGTCTCTCTCTAGATCACTCTCAGAAATATGAGAACATTTTCTTAACTCAATGAGGTAGTCTGAGATCTAGTCCTCCTAGATCTAGCATGCTGATACTTCTCTGGTCTCTGAATGTTATCTCCAGGGCTCTGTGAGAGACTGGAGCATCAATTCTTCCGTCACTGGAGCTCTCATTCTCACCAGGGTGGGGTGGGGGGCGAAGGGGGTCGGGGGAGGCCTGTCATCTGCTCTATAGGGAAAGGGAATGCATGACGTCCCTTCTTGCAGACTCAGCTGCATGGAAGTTCTCCTGTTTGTTCAGACCCTTCTTTCTCCCCACCCTCTGAGGAAATGTGATTCTCTAGTTGGTGAGATGGGTGGAGGCTGGGAGGAGGCATGCGGGAAATCTAGCTCTAACCCCATCCTGTTGTTTCTGTGCCCTGACTTCCCTTGGGCCTAGGCTTTTGCAACTCAAAATGTTTACCATGCTTTTTGCTGTTAAGAGCCTTTTGGCAATGAATCTTGTAATGCTACCATGGGGCAAATACCCAGGGGTTCTAAAGAAGAGGTATTAATATTACAAAATATCCTTATCCCACTGTAATAGTGTTTACCACATTATTTAAAAATAGATACTTATTTTTCTCCTTCACTAGATTGTGAGCTTATAACTTTCACTATTTTACCTTCTAATTCATGACATAATCCCAGAGAAAAGATGAAGGAAGGACCCTGATTTGGTTGAACTTAAGTATCTACAAATAGGCAGAATGAGGGTTCAAAATGTAAACTAAATTGAGCAATTAAAAAAAAAAAGAATATGTGAGCTGTAATGTGTACCTTTTGCACTAAGATCAGGATATGTCTAGGGTTCCATTACGGCACAATGCAGTGGGGGGAGTAGGAACTCAGTGCCTGATGAATGAATTAAGGAATTACGTGACTGATGCTAATAGCTTTCATTTCTCTGATGCTTACTCTATGCAAGCCAGTCTTGTTAATGATCTTGTAAGGAAGCCATTATTTTCCCAAGCAACCAAGGCTCAGAGAAGCAACTTCTTTTGTCCCAAATCAAACAGCTTGTGAGTAGCAAATACAGAATTCTAAACTCAGGTCTGTTTGATCCCAAATCCTGAGTTTTTTCCTCGGCTACACCACATAATCAATTTTACTGAACTCATGAGCTCCTTATAGGTGAGAGTTTCCAGGTGAGTTATATGTGTTTATGTGTATGTACACACATATATGATAAGGTCTTTTGCTTTCTAGTGAATTTAATGCATTTTCCAACCACTAGAAAGGATTATTTAAATATATTCTCTTGCTCTGCTATTCTTAGAAATTTGATGTTGTTACTTTCTGTGAGCTTTATCGATCCATCTAATAGTACTGCCTTATCAATAAGAGCAGGATACAATGTTACTATGTTACACTCGGAATCTTAACATTTGCAATTCTGGTATATTTCAGTCAAATGATGCATTTATCACTTAAGTGATTTAGGCCTTGGTGGAGAGAAAGAAAAAAAATAAAAGTCTGTTGTGAGTTACACAGGGATAAATGTTTCCTCTTTTCACTGCCTGGCAAGATGGTGGCAGTATTTTTTACAAATAGGATATGTAATTGTGTATATATTCCAAGCGCTTGTTTATATTTTCCCTTAGGGTTTGACTTTCTTAGATGTCTAACATACTCTGGGGGTGGGGTGGGGAGAGGGAATGCCATAAACTTTTACAAACAGACATTGTCCTTGTTTCCTAGGCGAATTCAATGCACCTTCTGTTGGGTAATTGGAATCCAAGAAGTAACATGGAGTGTTTTAGCCAAATGTGAATGAGCTGTATTTATAATGGAATGGCAGAGATGTGGAAACTCAAGCTATTCAATGTGAGAGAAAGTGATTAAAAAGACACAATGAGAGATCAGTGTGTTGACTCAGTTGTAGAATTTGGCATTCCACACAGTAAACACAGGTAAATGTGAGTAAATATTTCCAGAAGAATAGTCCTATCCTCCCCCTCCTTCTGGGGTAGGGTCCCACTGCATTTTGCTAGTAAATGCATTTTCTTCTTTTAAGAGGTGGTCATTGTAAACCTCAGCATTTAAAATGTGTTATAAAAACAGTACATCTGAGAGTGGTGTTCTCTCTTTTCATCTATTTTAGGTTAATTGGACAGCAAAGAGACATTGTGGGGTTGTAAGCCTCATATTCCTTTTTTGGGTCATAATAGCTTCTTTTACAAAAGGCCATGTGTTTGTGTGCGTGCATGTGGGCATGTGTGCACATGTGTGCGTGTGTGTCAATGTGTCTTCAGAACATCTGAGCTCCTGGGGCTTTGTAAATGCAGTACCTTCACAAGAGGTCAAGGACAGAGGGCCAAGGCCAAAGGCCATGTCTTGAGGAGGACTGGGCAGCTAGTTGGCTTAGGCTGTGTAGTAGGAGGAAAAGAAAAACCCAGCTGGTAATGTAAAAAGGTCTGTAAGCTTTCCATATCATTTTTAAAACACCGTTTAATGAACATTTACTCATATGAATCTACACCTGTCCTCCCCTTGTCCCAGCCATTCATTCCAATTTTCCATTTTATTGGTTGGTTGTTCTATCTCTCAGAATCCCCCGGTTACTTTTTCTTCCATGCGAGAACATTTTGGAGTCACGAACCTTTGAGAATACAGTGAATGATGTGATCTTTCTCCTAAGAAAAACTCACAAATACTCAGAATATTGGGAGTTCAGAGTTCCCAGAAGTTCTTCAGTGGACCCCTGGTTAAGAATCACCACTCTCTATGATCTCCTTTTTCCATGGATCTCTCATGTCATCCCACTGCTTCTTTTCCTTACAACATGTTTCATTTGCAACTTAACTAACTGCTCTGTTTCTAACTTTGATCAAAGATATGCTGTTTCTTTTGTGTCATAAAGTGTTGTAGGGACAACAGGGTGTGTGAGTTCCTCCAGCCCCTCATCCTTTACTAGGAGTCTTTCTCCTATGTTATTCTGGAACAGGTGTCTGTCTAATGGACTCTTCTTTCCACCTGGTATGGATGAAACTGATATCCAATAGCAGAAAATGACTATTGAGTGTTTCCAGGAATGGCAATAGGTCTGGTGTAATACTATCTACACTGTTAACATGCACCCTCTGGAATTCTAAGTATGTATTGGTAAGATGGCATCGCCATCAGATGGAGTGTTTGGTGGTAAAGCTCAGCAAAGTTACACTGATGAAAAGAAGCTAAATGTCTGTGTTTCTCAATGAAAAATCTTAAAAATATTGAAGATATCTGGGATTGTGTGTTTGCTTACTCCAATTTGAAAAATGCCAATTTATGAAGCTAAAAACCTTATTCCCAGAAACTGCTTTTCAGTTGCCAATTATAAATGAAAAAGAGTTCTTCTGTTAAGCAGAATACTGTCTCCCTAAGTCTTCCCTATCCTAATCTCCTGAACCAGTAAATATGTTACCTTACACGACCAAAGGGATCTTGCAGAGGTGATTAAGTTTAAGGACCTCGAAACAGGGAGATGATCCAGCTTGGCCCAATCTAATTCCCTGGATTCCTATACTTGGAGAACCTTTCCAGGCTATTGTCAGAGAAGAGATGTGACAAGAGAAACAGGGTCAGAGAGATGCCATGTCACTGACTCTGAAGAGAAACAGAGAATGTGGGTGACATCTTGAAGCTAAAAAGGCAGGAAAATGGAATCATGCCTAGAGCCCCCAGAAAGGAGTCCAGTCTGGCTGATACCTTGAGTTTAGCCCAGTGAAACCATGTCAGACCTCTGACCTCCAGAACTCTTAAGATAATAAAATTATGTTGTTTTAATGTCCTAAATTTGTGGTAATGTGTTACAGCAGCAATGAAAAATGAATACAGTTCTATTGTTAAAACTGTAAAAGAGTTTAAACCATTCATTGTTAACATGACTGTGCAAAAATTTTAAAATGTTATATAATTCATGACCCCTGAAAAGGTGCCCGTGGATCCTCTGAGGGTCCTTGGGTCCCAGAGGGAGAAACACTGTTGTATTTAAATATTCCAAATGTCGATGGGGTACCTTAGATTCTTTTCATCTGTGCTTTTGCTGGGTGGATTTGTAAATTCTTGATTTATTGCCTCAAATATGTCGGTCTCATTTCATGAAACAGATATCATTCTCTATGTGTTGAATCACTTTCTCTTACATTGTTTAAATTTCTCATCTCTCAGCACTCAGGTTACCAATAGTAGCTTATAAATGATGCATCGTGTCTTTTAGTTATGCATTCTACAGTCCCAGAAGCTGTGCATTAATTTTTTGCACGGTTCAAAATCACCCTGTTTAGGATTTAAATAGTCGATTGGCTTATCTGCAGTGAGATTCTTTCATCTGATAAAAGCATAGCTAGCTTTTCTTAGTAATGCCTTGAACTGTCACCATGTTATCTCTTAGAATATTTCATTTGTACCATGTGGGAAAATATGCATCTCATTCAGGCAATAATGTTGTCCTCTAAGTTTATTGATAAATTTATTAGAAAAAAAGAGAGCGAGAAAATATAATAGGTTAAAAAAAGGATCTTGAGAGGTCATCTCTTTCTTCAGGCAGGGCGGTATCTAAGTGATTCCGAACAGATAAGTATCTATCCTAGGGATGGAAATGGAATTTTCCCCCCTAAGGGAGCCCTAAATGTATTTCAGTCAGCTCATTTGCATGAGTCATTTACATTGATTTCCATGAACCATTCCTCAGTTTCTATTCCTGATATAACCCTTGACTTAACAAAACCTCTCTCTCTTTCCCTCTCTCCTCCCCCTATTTATTATTCATTCAATTCATATTTGAAAGCCTTTTCTAGGAATGTCCTGTGCAAGGCATGATGAGAATCTCCGAGAAATAGAGTTTGCAGTCTCCTGGAGAAACCAGAGTATGGGCCTAAGAAAAGGTTAGATGACTCCTCAGAGATGTTTAGGAAGCATCCCACCACGATGTGCAAACGCAGGCTACTAACAGGGTAAGCGTGGGCAGTGGGGAGAGCGGACAGCTTCTGTAGAGTATCCACTAAATGGGAAGCCCCTTGTAAATGTTACCTTCCTTATCCTCACCAACTTTTGAAAGAGAGAATTTTATCTCCCTTTATATAATTAGAGAATATTGCGCTCTGTCTTCCAATAGACTCTGACTTATCTGAGTCTAAAATTCATGCTTATTTCACTGGGCGACATTGCCTTTGACGCACAATTACAGAAGGAAGGGCTCTCTGTGGATTAAAACATTCCCGGAGGCTTAGGTGAAGTAACTTGCCCAACAGCACATATTAAGTAAGTGGGAGAGCCAGGGTAGGGACCCAAGTGGTCAGATTCCCCGCACAGCGCTGCCTCCTCAGCGCTGCGCTGGCTGTGGGGGATTCTGTGTTGAGTGAGAGGGTTTTTTCCTTCCTTTCAGAATAACATGGAAAGAAGCCAGTTGAGCCGCTGATATCACAAAGTGTGGTGACTGCTTTGACACGGGCTGTAGAATGCAGGGAGGACGCAGGAAAGGTTTCTAACCTAGACACGAAGAGAAAGAACACTGTCTCTAGGCAACCAGCACTACGTCGAGACCTGGGGATGGACAGAAGAGAGCCAGAAGAGCACGGAGGCATGTGCAATCCATCAACACAATCACAGCCACACCTTAACTCTGGGGCTGATGCAGAGGCAAGCCAGTTGCTGGCAGGGCCCTCTTCCCCCAGATATCCACTTGGTTCATGCCTTAACTTCATTCAGGTCCTGACTCAGATGTCACCCCCTCACTGAGGTCTTCCCAAATCACCCTATTTAAAGTTGCACCACACCCCCAACTTCCTGATTTCTTCCCATGACATCTATCTTTCTCCACCACATCTGTCTAACCTCCTACTTTGCTTATTGCTTCTTATCATATATTTCCTCCCACTAGAAAATATGCTCCTTGGAAGTATGGTTGTTGTTGCTGTTCTCCTGTTGTGTTCACTGCCGTACTTCAAGAACCTAGAACAGTACTTACAACGTAGTGAGTGAGCTTTCAATAAATACTTACTTAGTGAATGCAAAGATCTCCACATGTTCCTGATTTCATGGCCTCTGGCCCATGTGAGTTAGAGATATTTGCACTCAGGTGCTCTCACTGGAAACTTCCCGAGGACCCTAATTTTCATGACCTTGGCTGGATATACTGGGAGCCACCAGCCATGCATGGGGAGGCATTTCATCTCCCTAAAGTCTGCAAATGACAGAATTTTCTCCAATTTTGTGTGGAGTGGAGGATCTTAGTTTTCGTGTCTATCCATCCCCTGTGCATTTTCCTTTCCATTTTCTTCTTCTTCTTCTTCTTCTTCTTTTTTTTTTTTTTAAGATTTTATTTATTTATTTGACAGACAGAGATCACAAGTAGGCAGAGAGGCAGGCAGAGAGAGGAGGAAGCAGGCTTCCTGCAGAGCAGAGAGCCCGATGCGGGGCTTGATCCCAGGACCGTGGGATCACGACCTGAGCCGAAGGCAGAGGCTTTAACCCACTGA